>NW_023331394.1:0-43374 GCF_011100685.1 Canis lupus familiaris
GGTTCCCATGTACAGGAACTAGCTCAACATCCCCGTACATTTGAAGGACCCACACCTTTATTGTTGAACGTCAAAATTTTCTCTCCACTCTCTCGCTTGTTTTCTTTTCCTCCCCCTCTCTTCCCATTTTTGCTGCTTCGCTTAGCCTCCCCTTTTTCACTGATTTCTCCTTCTCCCTTGCGTCGTGCTTCGTTTCAGGGCCCTCCTTCAAGCTATCGTTTGTTTATGCCTCACTCTCCCCCCTGTACTATACCATCCTTCCCCCTCTTCCATGAAGCAGTATCCAGTGGAAACGCAACTGGGGACTAGTCTGGAGGACAGAAGGGCTGATGGTTCCTGTCCACCACCCCCTCACTGACAACCCACACTAGGGTCCCATACGCAGCCACACTGGGACAGCAGGGAGTTACCCCCCATCTCTTAGCGAGAGCGGGGGAGGCCGGAACTCCGGGGCCTGTGTGCTGCAAGTCCCCCACCTCCACCTGCCACATGTACCCCAACCCCCGTGGCCACCTCCTTCCTCTCCACATTCAGAGTCTCCACACCCGTTCCTGGGCAGCCCAAAAAAAAAAAATCTCCTTACACTGGCTGGACCAGCCCAGTCCCCGGGTGCCCCCCTCAGGTCCCCTCCATGGTTTACACTCACATCAGAGGGAAAACGGGAACCTTTTGTCGCCTTAAGCCCAATAAGCGCAAGGGCTCTCCAGGCCAGGTGCTGATGTGCGCAGTGAGGCCACAGGACAGGGGGGACACCTTTGGGGGCGAATGGGGTTGGTAGGTGGTGGCAAGGAGACCACAAGCCTGTTGACCTTTTCTGCCTGCGCGCCCAAGGGAGGGAAAGCCAGATCTGGATCTGATGTTCCCTGAAGTGCCTGACAAAAAACGGTGCCAAATACTGTCCAAATACTTCATAGTTTGTTGAATCTCTGGGTGCGGGGTCCTGAGTGCAGATCCTGCCTTGCCTTAGGAGCTGGGTCACTTGGTCTCAGCTGCTCCTGGGGGGAGGCAGGGGCGGTGCTTCCCGCCCTCGAGTTATGGGGTTGTTTTCGGGCCTGTCTTCCCCTCCTCCCTATTTTATGCTACCTCTTTTTTTCCCCCCCCCCCCCCCCCCCCTCCTCCCCCCCGCCCCCCCCCCCCCCCCCCCTCCCCCCCCCCCCCCCCTCCCCCTCCTCCCCCACCCCCCCCCCCCCCCCCCCCCCCCCCCCCCCCCCCCCCCCCCCCCCCCCCCCTCCCCCCCCCCCCCCCCCCCCCCCCCCCCCCCTCCCCCCCCCCCCCCCCCCCCCCCCCCCCCCCCCCCCCCCCCCCCCCCCCCCCCCCCCCCCCCCCCCCCCCCCCCCCCCCCCCCCCCCCCCCCCCCCCCCCCCCCCCCCCCCCCCCCCCCCCCCCCCCCCCCCCCCCCCCCCCCCCCCCCCACCCCCCCCGCCACCCCCCTGTTTTTTTTTTTTTTTTTTTTTTTTTGTATTTTTATTTTGTTTAATGTAGTCTTCGCGTGGCTTTTTAAGCCCTTTCCCTTTACTTAGGCGCCTCCCCCCCCCCCCCCCCCCCCCCCCCCCCCCTCCCCCCCCCTCCCCCCCCCCCCCTCCCCCCCCCCCCCCCCCCACCCCCCCCCCCCCCCCCCCCCCCCCCTTCCCCAGTAATGAATCATTCTTGCTTCCTTCATGGGCTTCATCTTCCCTCACGCGGTGACCCCCCACCCCACCCCCCCCCCCCCCCCCCCCCCCCCCACCCTCCCACCCCCCCACCCCCCCCACCCCCCGCACCCCCCCCCCCCCCCCCCCCCCTCCCCTCCCCCCCCCCCCCCCCCCCCCCACCCCCCCCCCCCCCCCCCCCCCCCCCCCCCCCCCCCCCCCCCCCCCCCCCCACCCCCCCCCCCCCCCCCCTCCCCCCCCCCCCCCCCCCACCCCCCCCCCCCCCACCCCCCCCCCCCCCCCCCCCCCCCCCCCCCCCCCCCCCCACCCCCCCCCCCCCCCCCCCCCCCCCCCCCCCCCCCCCCCCCCCCCCCCCCCCCCCCCCCCCCCCCCCCCCCCCCCCCCCCCCCACCCCCCCCCCCCCCCCCCCCCCCCCCCCCCCCCCCCCCCCCCCACCCCCCCCTCCCCCCCCCCCCCCCCCCCCCCCCCCCCCCCCCACCCCCCGCCCCCCCCCGCCCCCCCACCCCCTCCCCTCCTCCTTCCCCGCTTCCCACCCTCGCCCCCTCCCCTCTCCTCCCAGGACCTTCCCTCCCCTAGGAAGCTGCCCCTCTGCCCCTCAGATTCTCTTCGAATCATCATCTCCTCCCCAGCGGCACGGAGGATGGGCCTTCGGCTCAGCGCCCGCTGACAAACCCACTGCCCAGCCGTGGCCCCGGCTCCATCCCCAGTACCGCCAGGCCTTGAGAGACCGGGCCGGGGACAGTGGCCCACAAGACGCTAGGCCCAGGAGCAGAGTGCTGGAACCGCCCGGGTCTCACCGCCTGAAAGGAACCGTGTGGCGAGGCGGGTCCTTCGCCCCTGCCCAGGGCCTCCGCGCGGGCGCGTGCCAGGCCGAGGTCTCGTCACTAGCCCCGCGATCAGGCCATCCCCCCGGGGAGGCCCCGAAAACCCCCGTCCCGTCACCGTGGGGTGGCCGCGCGGCGGGCTGAGGCACCCGCATCTCTGTCTACCCTACCCCCGGGCGATCTCCGCCAACCTGCGATGCGGGGACTTGACAGGCGCGGGGGGGCCGGCGGTTAGAGCGGTGATTGCCGCCCCGGCGCAGGAGGGGGGGCAGCGCCCCGGTGCGTCCGCGCGGCTCCGGGCTCCCCTAGCGGCACCTGGGCTGCCCCCGCCGCGCCAGCCTTCCTGCCCCGGGCGGACTCCGAGCCGTGGGCCCCGGCGCCCGCCGGCGCCCCTTCTTTTGCCGGGGCGCGGCCGCCTGGTCGTGGGCGCGCGAGTCCGGAGTGACGGCCCTTCCGCCGCGGCCTCCCCCCGCCTCCCGCTCCGCGTCCGCCCGAGCCCCACGGGAAGGGGCCGGCGCCCGCCTCGCCCACCTCCCTGCACGCCCGCGGCCCGCGCCCCGGCTCCCCGCGCTGCGCCGCCCGCACGGCCCCCCGCAGCCAGCAGCGCCAGGACCTCGCCCAGCCCGCCTCGGGCGCCGCCGCCCTCCCGCCTTGGCGGCCGCCTTCCCGGGCCTCCCGCGCGGCCAGCAGGCCACGAGCTCCAGGAGGTGCCCCTCGCCGTCCGCCCAGCCCTCGGGAGGCCACGCGGCGCCCTCTCGCCCCGGGAGCGGAGCGCGGCCGGGCGCGGCCAGGGAGCAGAGGACTCCCGCAGGCTCCCGTCGCGCGTGGCCTCCCGCAGCGCCACGGCGTCCACCCGGCCTGCGTCCTCCACCTGCACGCGGGCTCCCCCGGTCCCGGGCCATGACGCGGAGGACCTCGGGGGGCGCATCCGTCCGCTCTGTCTCTGCTCCAGCCCAGGACCTCCATCACCGCCGCGATCTTCTGCAGCTCCTCCCGGGCCGATGGGTCCGACGGGTCCGTGGAGGCCACGATGGCCACGAACTCGGGGTGCTCCAGCCCCTCGTCGCCGGGCTCCCCGTGTGGCCGCGGCGGGCCGTCCGCAGCGTCGCCGTCGGCGGGCTCCTGTCCCCCGCGGCTCGCACGCCAAGCAGGGCCGCCAGGTCCGGGACGGCCTCCCGCCCCGGGGCTCCTGCTCGGCTCCGTGGGTCACCGTCCCCAGGGCCAGGAACTCGCGGGGCCCCTCTCCTGCCGCTCGGCAGGGCCCACTCCTTCCTGCTCAGCTCCTGGGCGGCCTCGTGCAGCGCGGCGGACAGCGCGCTCGGAGCCTCGGCGGCGCTCTCGCTCGGGTCGCCCTGCTCCGGCCCCGCAGCACGACCCCCAGGCTGCCCTGGGCGGAGGCGTCCGAGGCGTCCGACTCCCGCCTGGCGTCCGTGGGCCGCCCTCCCCGCTCGGCCTGCCTGCCCCCCTGGGACCCCGCTGCCTCTGCCTCTGTTTCTGCGCCCCCGGCGGCCCCTCCTCGCAGGGGACCAGCCTTCCTGGCGGCGGGCTCTGCGCCCTGGGCCCGGGTCTCCGAGGAGGCCGAGGCTGCAGACGGGACACTGTCCCCGGGGTCCCCCGGGCCCTGCGGCCTGCCGGGCTCCTCATCCAGCAGGAGGCGTCTCATCTGCCTCAGGACTCCTGTGTCCTCGGCCGGGTCCTGACACACAACCCTCCGGACGCCGTCGGTGCCCGGGATCTCCCTGGGGACGCGCGCGGGTTGATGTCCTCCACAAACTCCACCAGGGCAGCCTTGGCCTTTGGTCTGTCGCCGCCGGGTGTTCCACAGCCTGAAGGTGCCAGGGGCAGGGAAGGCCGGCTGCAAGAGGCTTCGATGGCTGCCCTCTCCAGGCCGTCTGGGATGCCGGTGACAGCAGGTCCAGGTGCGCGTCCACATGCAGCCCCTGGCCCAGTCCCGCACAGGCTGGTGGCCATGGTGAGGCTGCCCTCTGGCGCCGATCGCAGGGCCAGGGGGGGATCTGGGTCGGACGTGGGCTGCGGTGCCGGGTGGCAAGTCCGCCCTGGAACAGCCCGCAGTCTTGGGATCAGGTTCAGGTGAATGTGGCAGGTGGGGCTACGGATTCAGGGCCTCTGCTGCCTCTAGCCCGCTGAGGCTGAAAGCAGCAGCCTGTTCCTGATGCCCCCTCTCCTGGGCTGTTGGAGAATCCGCAGGGGGCTTACATATCTGCTTGCTGGTTTGGCCTGGGTTGGCTGGTCTGGCTTTCAGCCAGGTTGAAGCCCCAGGGAGCAACAGCTCTCCTTTCCACCCCCACTGCCTCCAACTGCTGGGCAATCCTGGTGTGGATCACTAGTCTCCCCGCTCTAGCCAAGTGTGAACATGCACCCCCTTCTTCATCCTGGCGGTTTCTCTCTGCCAACCCTAGTGTAGGAAGCAGGCTTAGGCTGGGTGCTGGCATCCTTCTTCCCCCCATTGGCTATTCGATTTCCATGGCAACCCTTTTGAGACTGTTGCCAGGGGGCTGAACATTTGAAGGAGCTCACTGGGACCTTTCCAGTGATTCAAGGAGGCAGATCTCACCCAGAGAACTAGGTCTCAGTAACCTAGGACCAATCCCAGGAAAGCAGGCTTTAGTGGGGGGTTACTCTGTGATCTGAGATGAGTTTATGTTTAGGGCCAGGGGGTCTGGATTGAAGCTGAAGCTGAAGCTGGGTGTGGGGGGTGCAAGTGGCAGGTCCATGTCCAGGCAGGGCTATGTGGCCAGAGGTGGCTGGATGAAACCCAGGCTGAGCAGACCTCACCCTGTGGGCCTGGCCTGCTGGGTGCTGGTGCACCACCCCTGTCGAGGGTCCCACAGACTTCTGAGCAGCCACTGCTACCAGGACCACGGTCGGGATTTCTCTGTAGTACAGAGTAGGTATGGGGCCCAGAGGTGGTGATTGCCCACAGGAGGGCCTTTGGGCTTTCAGAGAATTCTCTAGGACACCACAAATGATCATAATCCTAGTGACCCCCAGGAGGTCACTCTAATGATATCTCCAGTGCTTGCGTTGACACTCGAAGTGCTGCCTGACTACGTTTCAGGGCTGCAGCCTGTGATGTCTCCAGAACGGTCCCCCTCCTGCCCCAGGCCTGTCCTCCCCTCCTTTCGCAATCTGGGCACATGGGTAGTGAGCCAGTCCCAGGCCACAGGAGGAGTCTTGGGTAACAATGTTCTTCCTCTCCTTCCCTCTGGGCAAAATATCAGAGGGGAAATCAGTGATTTAACTATCTTTCCTTTTTTTTTTTTTAAGATTTTATTTATTTGAAGAGAGAGAGAGAGAAAGAGAGAGAAAACATGAGCAGGTGGGGGGAGGTGGAGAGGGAGAAGCAGGCTCCCCACTGAGCAGGGAGCCAGATGTGAGGCTCGATCCCAGGACACTGAGATCATGACCTGAACTGAAGGCAGATGCTCAACTAACTGAGCCACCCAGGTGCCCCTTAACTATCTTTCTTTCTTAAGATTTTATTTATTTATTTGAAAGAGAGAGAGGAGAGAGAGAGAGAGAGGGAGAGAGAGGAGAGAGAGAGAGAGAGAGAGAGAGAGAGAGAGAAAGAGAAACAAGCAGGGGGGAGTGGCAGGCAGAGTGAGAGGGAGAACTGAACAGGGAACCTGACTCAGGGCTTGATCCCAGGACCCTGGGATCATGACCTGAGCCAATGCAGATGCTTACCCGACTGAGACACCCGGGTGCCCCAGAATCATGATTTCTTTCTCCTCAGGCTACCTAGTGGCTGAGCTACCAGGCTGCCCAAACATGGGTCTGTCCTGCAAACACTACAACTGACAACTTGCCTGCCCATGGTCTGGGGGAGGGGCAAGGGCAAGGCATGGGTGGGAGGGTTAGTGGTGCCCCCCCAGGAACCACCTGGTCATAGGCAGGGGAGAGGGCTCTCCAAAGAAAATGGAGGTGAACCAGGTAGGAGATGGAGGTGGACACTGGGCCAGAAAAGCTGGAAAATTCTGTCCCAAGGGGATGAAGGACAGTAGTGAGCTTCACTGTACTTGGACTGGGGAGAGCCCAAAAGGGAGGATGGGACCTCTCCTTGCCTGTGAGTGTTTTGGGGGAGAATCTCTGATTCCTGGTTGAGTGAAGAGTATTCACCCATTTAGGTGCTCGCTGAAGTCACCCCCACCCCAGGGAGTTCATTCATTCAATGTTTCTCTAATATGTATTCTCGGCCCCATCTGTGCAGGTCGCTGGGACCTGTTGAGTGAGGGTAGGCCGTGGATCCTGAAGCTCAGAACTATGGTCACACAGGGTTGTGAGCATTAGCAGGGAAAGGCCTGGATTTTCAGGGACTGTGGGTCAAAAGAGCTGGAGCTGATTCTGGATCAGGGAACGGCAGCTCCCTCCCCAGAACTGCTGGGGGTCTCCTGGGTGAGGGTCACTGCTCTCTCTCCTGCAGCAGATGAGCCAGAAGGGGGGAGGTGACCCTCTGTGGGGTAGAAGTGCTTTCCAGGTGGTTGATATGCAAAGGCTCCAGTGGCCGGCTGGAGAACGGGATATCTGAAATGCTCAGGGTAGTGGAGTGTGGCTGAGTGGGGGAAATGTCAGGGCCAGGCCCACGAGGATTTGTGGAGGTGACCAGAAGGCTTTGTAGGGTTACCAGAGCTGCAAGCTTCTCTACAGTTTGGGTGCTGTGTGACACCGGGAAAGTTAAACAACATCTCTGAGCCTCACGTTCCTCCTTTTAAGCTACTCGAAGCTGCTGCGTGGAGTTAGACGCGTGGAGGCTGTGTAGACCAGTGCTAGGGTGCAGGCGGGGCTTTAGGCAGTGGTCACTGTCCTATAATCGCTCTGCAAGAGGGATTTGCTGGATCAGCGCGCCCTCTGGTGGGCACATGGCGGCAGTTCAGGGAAGAAAGCTGAAACCAGGGGGTTTAGAGGTCCTTCCTCCCTCCTTTCTTTCTTAAAGATTTTATTTATTTATTCATGAGAGACACCGAGAGAGGAAGAGACACAGGCAGAGGGAGAAGCAGGCTCCGTGCAGGGAGCCCGACGCGGGACTCGATCCCAGGTCTCCAGGATCACGCCCTGGGCTGAAGGCGGCGCTAAACCGCTGGGCCTCTCTGCTTCTTTCCGATCTTCCTTCCACACGCACCCTCACAGGACCTGCTCCTGCCTGGCTGGAGGCCCAGCGATGACGGAGGCCGCCCAGGCCCCGCCCTCCTGGGGTTCACAGTCCAGTGGGCTCTGGGGAGGGGGGGACCCAGGAATCCCCGCCCTCCCAGTCGCGCGCCCCAGGCTGGAAAGATGCCCGGGAGGACGCGAGGAAGGGGGGGGGGGGCGGCGGTGAAGCGCTTGTGCTTTCTCCCCGAGGGTAGGGGAGCCACAGAGAGGTTTAGAGCAGGGGAGAGGCAGGGTCAGGTTTGTGACGTCCTGTGGAGGATGAATGGCAGATGGATGAATCTCTGAAGGCGGGAGTATGGACCCAGAGAGGGGATTTGTGGGGGGGGGGGGCGGGAGGGAGGCCCCAGTCTGCTAATCCTTGCATTCAGAGATCATTCCCAGTCTGCTAATCAGTCCCATGGGGCTCCCCAGCACAGGCCTCCAGATCTGGCCCAGGTCTCCAGTCCCCAAGCAGAGCTCCTGCTGGTGGTGGGGCCTCTACAGCCCAAGGGTCCCTGTGCCCTGCTCCCCCAGGGCCAGTCAGGCAGGCCACTTGGGGCAGGCTCTGTCTCCACTTGGGCAGAAAGACCTTACAGCTCCTACAGGGGGTGAGAGGTAGGGGACACTGGGTCTCTGGATGCATGTCTAGGGGTCTCCCCATAGGGCCAGTGCTTTTGTTCACATGCCTGTAGATGTGGGTGTGGGTGCTTCTTCACGGGGCTGAGGGGGATGGAGCCAGTGCTGTGTGTGACGATGACTGCATCCCTCTGCGGGTATGAGTGGGACGGTTCTCTCGGTGTTGGTGAATGGGTTTCTGTGTGTCTCCTGGTGTGTGTGTGTGTGCATGTGTGCGGAGGGGGGAATAGAGTGGTTCAGTCCAAGTGTGTGTCAGTTAGCCTCTATGGGTACCAGCGTGTGTGTGAGCAAGTGTGTGTGATGTCTGTTAGAGGTGAGTGTGTGTGTGAGGTGTTTTTGTGAGTGTATCGGTCTGTGTGTGTGAGTTAGTGGTGTTGGTGTGATTATGACGTGAGCTGGCAGGAGCCCAATGGCACACCTTGAACTGAGCAAACCTCCAGCACCAGTCCCTTCAGTTCCCAGGCGGTGAGTTAGATCTAATCCTTGAACCTGAGACCGCAGTGCCCAGCCTGGGCCTCCGTCCCTCAACTCTCTCCCTGCTCTTGGGGAAGTTCCAGGTCCTACAATGGCAGGAAGCAAAGAGTGGGGGCTCCCAGCACAGTAGACAAAGCTCTCCTGCTCCCCAAGAGCAAGGAGGGGGTGTCAGCTTCCTTGAGCTGTGGCACCTGTGTTCCCCACCTCTTCCATCTTCCTGAAGCCTCTAAGAGAACACAATCCTCATTTTTAGGCACCTAAATGGCACTTAGAGGTAAGTAGCCAGGAGCAGTGCAGGGTTAGGGAGTGAGGGGTGGGAGTGTAGGCAGCCCCACTCCAAATAACCCCCCTCTATCTACTTCAACTGTCCCCATATCTGTCAACCCCTTCGCCCATAGTCACCCCCACCAGGGGACCAGGAATGTCTCCGGAGGTCCCCCTCGTGGGACAGCCAGGCAGACCGTCTCCCCTTCACATCTGCATTCTGTTGTTCTCTTTGAGCATGTCCTGGGGATTAAAAAAAGAGATGTGTAAATTTATTTGTAGTCTGAGAACAATGAGCCACCATTTGCACTCACTAAACAGACAAATCTTTGAAGACAGGGTAATGTCCAGTTTTGGGGAGAGGGGTTGGGGGGCACAGGAATCCTCAAATGCTAACGGTGGGAGTGTGGACGGGCACGGTCATTGCACAAGGTGACTTGCAGGGCGTGGAAGAGTTTGCAATACACAGACCCTACCTCCTGGTAGCCGGGCTTCTGGGATGCATGCCAGGGACAGTCTCATTTGGCACAAAAGGATGGTGTGAGGTGTGGATCGTGGCCTCTTTTGCGGCATGTGGGGAGAGGAAGAGATGGAGACAGATGTGTGCCAGTTACTTCTTTTTCTTTTTAAGGTTTATTTATTTATTTGAGAGAGAAAGAGAGAGAGAGAGAGAGAGAGAGAGAGAGTGAGCACCCATGAGCAGGGGAGGAACAGAGAGAGAGGGAAACAAGCGGACAGTGCGCTGAGTTGGGAGCTTGGTGGGGGTTGGGGGACTGTATCCCAGGACCCTGAGATCATGACCTGAGCCAAAATCAAGAGTCAGATGCTTAACCGACTGGGCCACCCAGGTGCCCATGTGCCAGTTACTTCTGCCATGCACCGAACGACCCCCAATTTAGTGGCATAAAACATCTGTTTATGCTTATGGATTCCGTGGTCAACAATTATAAAAGGGCACAGTGGGAACAGCTTCTCTCAGCTCTACGATCGATGTCTGGGGCTTTAGCTGAGGTGACTCCAATGTCAAAGGTCTGGAAACACCTGGGAGCTTCATCGTTCATGTGTCCAGTGGCTGGTTTGGGGTGACTTGAAGACTCCTAGCAGGTGCTATTAACTTTCGTGCCCATATATGGTCTGTCCATGTGACTTGGGCTTTCTCACAGCACACAGCTGAGTTTGAAGCAAAAGCCTTTTATTGCTGGCTTTGGAAACCCAGGACATCACTCCTGCCACACTTAATCGGAGGGGGCAGTCCCAAGCTTGCCCAAGTTCAGATTCAAGGAAAGAGGATGTGGACCCCACCTAGAGAGGGGACACAGAACTTGCAGCCATGCTTTATTTTATTTGAAATATTTTTTTATTTATTTGAGGTTGAGAGGGAGAACATGCGGGGAGAGGGAGAAGCAGACTTCTTGCTGGGCAGGGTGCTGGATGCAGGGTGATCCCAGGACCCTGAGATCACGACCTGAGCCGAAGGCAGTTGCTTAACCAACTGAACCACCCAGGCACCCCTGCAGCCTTGTTTTAAAACTGTAATGTGCAGTTTGCAAGAACGCATGAGAATGAAAGGACATGGGAAAAATAGAAAGTGGAAAGAGTTGCCCAGGGACAAGAAAGAATAGGGGCCGAGGATCCAAGGGCATTTTAGGGACCCGGAGGCAGGAGGAGTCCACAGCTCCTTGGGTATAAACATCCTGAGAGGCAAGCAGGCTACCATGATCCAGACACCAGCGAGTTAAATGTGTGTTGGTTTTTTTTTTTTTTTTCTTTCCTTTTTTTGGTGGAGGATGCTCTGATATGGTTTCCCTGGCAACGAGGCTGGAGAGAGGGGAGCAGAAAGATAGTGGGGTGGGACAAACCCAGAAATGCACTTCACTTCTGTGATTCCATTATAACTCGCTGCAGAAAAACAGCCCCCCCCAAATCTTTTCTTTATTTGGAGAGCCCCCAGGAACATTGTGTGGTATCTAACATAGCGGTTCTCAAACCATTTGGTCTCAGGACCTCTTAAATGATTGAAAATGATCAAGGGCCTCCCGAGGAGCATTTGTTGATGTGGGTTCTGTCTGTTGATATATCCCGTATTAGGAATTTCCACTGAGAAATTAAAAGAATGTTTATTTACGAACTCTTTTTTAGAATAGCAATAGTATCTTTGTTACGTGTCCCTATAAAGAACATATTTTATTAAAATAGCAATATTTTTCCCAAACAAAATAATTGCTACGTTCTTGCAAATCTCCTTCATATGGGACTCAACAGGAGAGGCTGGATCCTCGCACCTGCTTCTGCGCTCAATATCGCACCCCATGTAGCCTCTGGACAATTCCACTGAGCACTTGTGAGAGAATGAGAGTGGAAAAGGCAAATAATGTGTTAGCACTTTTATGAAAACAAGTTTGATCTCATGAACCCCCTGAAATGCTTCTGGGAACCCCTAGGTGTTCCTGGACCACACTTTGAGAACCCCTGCCCTAATGGTGGTATTACTACTTAAGCAGGCTCAGGTTTTTGTTTTGTTTTTCCCAAACATGGGGAGGTGGGAGAGAATTATGCAAAACGTTTAATATGCTGTTCTCCTCCAGCTGTTTCTATGGAAACTGTGGAGGCAGTAGCCAGGGCTAGGCAGGACATTTGGGTTTCCCAGTGACCTGCCTGGCTGCTGCCCATTTGATCTTCTGTCCACTTGGCTCAGAGTTCAGGCTTACTTTGATTCTGTGTCCTGGAGCTTCAGCAATGCTGTAGGGACCTGCAGCATCTTGGATGCCACAGTCTTCTGGAAGTTTCTGAGCGTCTCTAATTCTTTACTTATTTTTTGGGACCATGCCCCCACCCACTTGGCCCCATTTCCACCCCATCAGAAGAGAAATGAATGGGGACCACCCCCGAGGGACAGAGCAACCAGAAAGTAGAATGAAGAGGACAGATTGTCATACCTGTGGTTCATAACTAAATGTGGATTTAGAGGAGGGGAAGCCAGATGGAATTATTTAGGAAGGATGGGGTGGGGGAGCCTAAAATGAAAGCAGGCTTAGTCATTGGTGATAAAAACAATGTTTAGGGGTGCCTGGGTGGCTCAGTTGGTTAAGTGTCTGCCTTCATGATCTCAGGATCCTGGGATTGAATCCTGCATCTGGTTCTCTGTCCCTCTCCCTCTGCTCTCTCCCTTTGCTCTCTCTCTCTCTCTCTCATACTCTCTCAAATAGATAAACAAAATCTTAAAAAAAAACCCACCATGTTTAAAAAGATGCGTTGTGTTTGTATGTAAAGCAAGGTTAGGTTCTGAGCTCAGATCATTGTAAATCGATCCATCACAGACGTGAATGCCTGGTGAGAGACCTGAAGGCCATGGAAGATGTGTAAGGATTCACAGTTCAGGGCTGTTCATGGGCATCCCTCTCACCTAGCATCCCTGGGTGGCCCGCTGAACACTGGTGGTGCCCTGATCGTGTTTGCCAACTGCCCCTCCCAAGGCGGCTAGGTAACATTTACAGCTTCTTTGTTGGAAGTAGAAAGAGGCTCCTGCTCTGAACCAACTATTGTAAAAACTACGCCTTCAGTTCCTCAAATGGTTAAGCAGAGAATTACCCCATGACCCAGAGATACTGCTTGGTATCTCTCAAGAGAAATGAAAACACAGCTTCACACAGAAATTTGTGCATGAATGTTCACAGCAACATTATTATAATAGCCCAAATACGGAAGGAACCCAAATGTCTATCCACTCATGAATGGATACACAAAATGAGGTATATTCACACTATGGAATAGTATTCAGCCATAAAAGGAACAAAGCATGGGCACACGCCACAATGTAGATGAACCTTGAAAACATCATGCTAAGTGAAAGAAGTCAGTCACAAGAGACCATCTATTGTATGATCTCATTTATAGGAAATGTTCAGGCAAGTCCATGGGAACAGGAAGTAGTTTAGTGATTGCCAGGGGCTGGTGGGGACCAGGTGGCAATGGCTAAAGGGGTACAAGGTTTCTTTTTTGGGGTGATAAAATATTCTGAAGCTGGTTGTGATGGCCACACAATTCTGAATAGATTAGAGCCATTGGATTGTATACTTGAGTAGGTGAATTATAAGGTATATGCACCTTCGTTTTCACAAGTACTCGCCCATGGCCATCCACACCAGACATAGAAAAAAATGCCAGCTTTCTGTTTCTCTTTTTTGTGATTGAGTTTTCCAATCTTGTAGAGTTATAAATAACACAAGTATAAATATCCTTGTACTGAACATGTCCATACACACACACAACACAAATTCCTCAGAATAAATTCTTAGTGGCCATGTGTGGCCGCTGAGCCCTTAAAGGGCTGCTCCGAAGGGACTCGTGAAAAATAGAATGTTTAATATCTCATTAATAGTTTCATATTGATGACATATGCAAATGACCATATTTTGTATATTTGGAGGTACATGAAATCTATTTTTTAAAATACTTTTATTTATTTATTTATTTGAGAGAGAGAGAGAGCATGAGAGAGCAAGAGCAGAGGTGAGGGGCAGAGGGAGAGAGGGAAGCAGACTCCCTGCTGAGCAGCTTAGCAGCAAGGAGTAAGACTTGGGCTCTATCCCAGGACCCTGGGATCATGACCTTAGCAGACAGCAGATGCTAATTGGACTGAGCCACCCAGGCCCCCAAAGAAATCTATTCTTAAAATTCATTTCACCTTTTTTTTTTTTTTTAATTTCACTGAAGGTGGCCAGTAGCAAATTCTACACTACCATATTGCTTGCCTTTGGGGCTCCATTAGATTTCTGTTGGACAACTTTGCTCTAGAGAAGGGTAACCTCCACTCTGGGGATCATGAAGGTGAGGAGAAGAGAAAAACAGAGAAAAGAAGGGCTACAGAGGGGTTGGTAGGGAGTGGAGTTGAGTAAGCAATTTGGTTTGCCTAAGGCCCAGTTGCCATGGTAACACTGCTGTAAACTCTCTTCCTACATAAAAAGAAGCAAAAAACCAAGGTATTCTGAGTCCTGATTTATTACAAATACTTATATAATGGTTAAGTTCTCAATAAATCCTTTTCATAGCCATCTTATATGGAGCACCAACTCTGGGCTAATGTCTCCTTCCAAGTGCTTTCCTGGATCAGCCGCTTAACCCCCATCAGGGTCCTACAATATAGGGTTAATGGTTATTGTTATTTCACCAAGCAAAACTCAGCCTGGAACAGCTCAGGAATCTTCTCAGAGTGGAAGGTCTGGTCCAGGCGCAGGAAGGGTAGAAAACAACATAGAAACCCCACAGCTGGACCACAGAGCTGGATATACATAGAGTGAGGGGTCCAAGGATGTGAAGCAATGTGTATTTAGTAGCTACGATATTCACATGTCCCAGCCAGGGGGAAATGATTTCTTGGGGAACTGGAATTTCATGTCTGATCTCACTGATGATCATACACATACACAAATCACATACAAAACCAAGACTGAGGGATCCCTGGGGGGCGCAGCGGTTTTAGCGCCTACCCTTTGGCCCAGGGCTCGATCATGGAGACCTGGGATGGAATCCCCACGTCAGGCTCCCGGTGCATGGAGCCTGCTTCTCCCTCTGCCTATGTCTCTGCCTCTCTCTCTCTCTCTCTCTCTCTGGTGTGACTATCACAAATTAAAAAAAAAAAAAAAAAGGCTCAAAACCAAGACTGATTGAAGTGCTATTCCTTTTGCAGGAATATGGGCAGGAATGAAACCTGGTCTCCGGGAGCTAAGCCTACGCACCCGGAATGATACATAGACCTAACAGGTGAGGCCTGAGTGACCCCCGGGACTCGGAACAAGGCTTGGACCCAAAACCGAGTCCTGGTACTACACACTGTGTGAGACCAGCCCCCCTTGACTTAGGCCTCCTATCCTGACCTCCACCTGTACACCAGGGAGGCGGATTATGACCGATGGAAGCCTGTACTCTCTTGAAGGGGCCCTCGATCGGCCTGAACGATGCGGGTCCCCCTGATTGACGTCTCGCCGTCCCCTGTGAATTTTGACTTGTGTGGGCTCATCAATGAAGGCGACCACGCTGCCCATCTCCACGTCCTCCTTTCCTGCGGCCCTTTAAGAGCGGCTCCTTGGACCCCGGCTCCAGCCGCAGCGTTACCACGGAGACCCGGCCCAGCTGGGGAGGGGCGAGCCCAGGCGCGCAGGCGTAGGACCCAGCAACCCCTCTCAGCGCAATCCTCAGAGCTGTGGGTGAGCGCCCAGACCTGGCGCGTGCCCGGCTGCCCTCCCCCATTGCGCTCCAGGTGAACACAGTGGAGTCCTCCCTTACCCATGAAAGGGGGCCGCGTCACTGAGGCCATTCTCAGGGACAAAGGTCGGAGCGGCCGGGCTGCAGCATCCCTGAGAGTGACACGTAAGCCCCCTGCGGATTCTCCAACAGCCCAGGAGAGGAAGCCAGGGCATCAGGACAGGCTGCTGCGTCAGCGTCAGCGGGCTAGAGGCAGCAGAGGCCCTGACTACGTAGCCCCCAACCTGCCACATTCACCTGAACCTGAACCCAAGACTGCGGCTGTTCCAGGGCAGGACTTGCACCCGGCACCGCAGCCACGTCCGCCCCCAGATCCCCCCTGCCCTGCGATCGGCGCCAGGGGCAGCCTCACCATGGCAACCAGCCTGTTGCGGGACTGGTCCAGGGGCTGCATGTGGACGCGCACCGGACCTGCTGTCACCGGCATCCCAGACGGCCTGGAGGAGGTCAGGCCATCGAAGCCTCTTGCAGCCGGCCTTCTGCCCCGGGCACCTTCAGCTGTGGAACACCCGGGCGGCGACAGACCACAAGGCAAGGCTGCCCTGGTGGAGTTTGTGGAGGACATCAACCCGCGCGCGTCCCCAGGGAGATCCCGGGCACCGACGGCGTCCGGAGGGTTGTGTGTCAGGACCCGGCCGAGGACACAGGAGTCCTGAGGCAGATGAGACGCCTCCTGCTGGATGAGGAGCCCCGGCAGGCCGCAGGGCCCGGGGGCCCCGGGGACAGTGTCCCGTCTGCAGCCTCGGCCTCCTCGGAGGACCCGGGCCCAGGGCGCAGAGCCGCCGCAGGAAGGCTGGGTCCCCTGCGAGGAGGGCCGCGGGGGGCGCAGAAACAGAGGCAGAGGCAGCAGGGGGGTCCCAGGGGGGCATGCAGGCCGAGCGGGGAGGGCGGCCCACGGACGCCAGGCGGGAGTCGGACCGCCTCGGACGCCTCTGCCCAGGGCAGCCTGGGGGTCGTGCTGCAGGGGCCGGAGCAGGGCCGACCCCGAGCGAGAGCGCCCCGAGGCTCCGAGCAGCGCCTGTCCGCCGCGCTGCACGAGGGCCGCCCCAGGAGCTGAGCAGGAAGGAGTGGGCCACTGCCGAGCGCGCAGGAGAGGGGCCCCGCGAGTTCCTGGCCCTGGGGACGGTGACCACGGAGCCGAGCAGGAGCCCCGGGCGGGAGGCCGTCCCGGACCTGGCGGCCCTGCTTGGCGTGCGAGCCGGGGGGACAGGAGCCCGCCGACGGCGACGCTGCGGACGGCCCGCCGCGGCCACACGGGGGAGCCCGGCGACGAGGGGCTGGAGCACCCCGAGTTCGTGGCCATCGTGGCCTCCACGGACCCGTCGGACCCATCGGCCCGGGAGGAGCTGCAGAAGATCGCGGCGGTGATGGAGGTCCTGGGCTGGAGCAGAGACAGAGCGGACGGATGCGCCCCCCGAGGTCCTCCGCGTCATGGCCCGGGACGGCGGGGGAGCCCGCGTGCAGGTGGAGGACGCAGGCCGCCGGGTGGACGCCGTGGCGCTTGCGGGAGGCCACGCGCGACGGGAGCCTGCGGGAGTCCTATGCTCCCTGGCCGCGCCCGGGCCGCGCTCCGCTCCCGGGGGCGAGAGGGCGCCGCGTGGCCTCCCGAGGGCTGGGGCGGACGGCGAGGGGCACCTCCTGGAGCTCGTGGCCTGCTGGCCGCGCGGGAGGCCCGGGAAGGCGGCCGCCAAGGCGGGAGGGCGGCGGCGCCCGAGGCGGGCTGGGCGAGGTCCTGGCGCTGCTGGCTGCGGGGGGCCGTGCGGGCGGCGCAGCGCGGGGAGCCGGGGCGCGGGCCGCGGGGCGTGCAGGGAGGTGGGCGAGGCGGTCGCCGGCCCCTTCCCGTGGGGCTCGGGCGGACGCGGAGCGGAGGGCGGGGGGAGGCCGCGGCGGAAGGGCCGTCACTCCGGGACTCGCGCGCCCACGACCAGGCGGCCGCGCCCCGGCAAAAGAAGGGGCGCGCGGGCGCCGGGGCCCACGGCTCGGAGTCCGCCCGGGGCAGGAAGGCTGGGCGCGGCGGGGGCAGCCCCCCAGGTGCCGCTAGGGGAGCCCGGAGCCGCGCGGACGCACCGGGGCGCTGCCCCCCCTCCCTGCGCCGGGCGGGCCTCCCCGCCTCACCGCCGGCCTCCCCGCGCCTGTCAGTCCCCGCCTCGCAGGTGGCGGAGCGACCCGGGGGAAGGACAGAGATGCGGGTGCCTCCAGCCCGCCGCGGCCCCGGTGACGGGACGGGGTCTCGGGGCCTCCCCGGGGGCTGATCGCGGGGGTGAGCGCGGCCGCGGCCCTGGAGCAGGGGGAGGCCGCCCTGCCACACGGTCCTTTCAGGCGGTGAGGCCCCCGGGGTTCCAGACACCTGCTCCTGGCCAGCGTCTGTGGGCCACTGTCCCCGGCCCGGTCTCAAGGGCCTGGGGTCTGGGATGGAGCCGGGGCCCGGCTGGGCAGTGGGTGTCCGCGTGGCGCTGAGGCCCGAAGGCCCATCCTCCGTGCCTGGGGGAGGAGATGATTCCCGAAGAGGAATCTGAGGGGCAGAGGGGCAGCTCCTAGGGAGGGGCAGGTCCTCTGGGAGAGGGGAGGGGGGGTGGGGAAGGGGGGCAGGGAGGAGGAGGAGAAGAGAGGGCGGGAGCACCAGCCCTGCCTCCCCAGGAGCAGCTGAGACAAGTGACCCAGCTCTAAGGCCAAGGCCAGGATCTGTCACTCAGGCCGCCCAGAGATTTCCAAAACTCTGAAGTATTTGGCACCGTTTTCAGGCACATCAGATCCAGATTCTGGCTTCCCTCCTTGGTGGCGCAGGGCAGCAAATGTCCAACAGGCTGTGGTCTCCTTGCCACCACCTCACCACCCCATCGCCCCCACAGCTGTCCCCCCTGTCCTGTGGCCTCACTGGCCCCTCAGCACTGGCCTGGGAGCCCTTAGCTTAAGCGACAAAAAGGTTCCCCCGTTTTCCCTCTGAGTGAGTTAAACATGGGAGGGGGACCTGAGGGGGCACCCGGGACTGGGCTGGTCCAGCCAGTGTAGGAGCTGCCCAGGAACTGGTGTGGAGAGGAAGGAGGTGGCACCGGGGTTGGGGTGGGGGCTGCAGCCAGGCCCGAGTTCCGCCTCCCCACCGCTCTTGGCTCAGAGCTGGGGGGTCACTCCTGCTGTCCCAAGTGTGGCTGCGTCTGGGTGTGGGTGTCAGTGGTGTGGGTGGTGGACAGGACATCAGCCCTTCCTGTCCCTCTCAGCCTGTCCCCTCAGTAGCTCTCTTCCACTGGATACTGCTCCATGTCCTCTTGTCCTGGGGCTGTGTGTGTGTGTGTGTGTGTGTGTGTTTCAGCTAGTTCCTGTCCCAGGAGGTGACAGGCCCATGTGCCAGGAGGGCCCCTCCCTCCATGTCTCAAGGGAGGCACAGGGGCCTGGGGGTGCCCTCACAGCCCAACTGGACTGCCTGAGCCCCACCTGGGGACACCTAGATGCAGAAGCAGACTCAGGAAGTGCTTCAGCCATTCTAGAAAGTGCCTGCCTCAGGACCACAGGGACCTCCATGGGACAGTTACTGAGATCACCATGGAGTAAGCCAGGGTAGGCCTGGGCCTGGGGGAGGAAACCCCCTTGTCCCTGGGGGTGCTGGCCCTGGGCTGAGTGGCCTCTGTGGATGCCTGGGGTAGGGAGAGCCCCTGCCATTGTAGGCTCCTCTCCTGTGCACCTGTCACTGGACCCTCAGGAGAGTGAGTTGAACATTCTGAGCTGGTGTCTCTGTGCTCTGAATGATGGGACAGGGGAGTGTCTGAGGTCAGGCAACACGCCCCACCTGTGCTAACAGAAGTCAGCCAGCACACCTGGGACTACCCTGTCACTGATTGGCACCCCATCTCCCTCCTGCATCAGTGACTGTACCCCCACCTGCTCACAGCCCCAGCATCATTTCACCCAGCACAAGCCTTATCCCCACTCTGGCTTTTCAGGCCCAGGACAGGGGTGTTGTGTTTGTAATTTGGAGCCTAAGAAGCTCCAATCAAGGCTGAGAATCCACCTGGATCCCTGATCCTTGGTGTGTTCTAGCGGGGATTTCAGCCAGCGGTCCTCTGATGGTGGGATCCTGGCCATCCAGGTTCCAAATATGTTTAGTTCACTTCTGCCTCCAGCCCTCTTCTCCAGAAGAAGTAGAGTTAGTGAAAGAACTAGTCCCCTTTCCAACAATCACTAGCCAAGGGATCCAGATGGAAAGGGTCTTCCCCAGCTCCTGGTTGTGCACACTGACATAACTAATTAATGAGAGTTCTGAGACTGGGTGGTACAGAGTGGAAGGTCTCTATGCCTGTATGGACCACCTAGAATCTTCCTTTCCCATTCCTCAATGACATCCTGGGCCCTGACAATCACATTTGGTGAGAGAAAAGTCCAACCAATCCTGTATAAAATTCCCTCCCTGGGGCACCTGGGTGGGCTCAGTGGTTGAGCACTTGCCTTTGGCTCATGTCATGATCCGGGGACCTGGGATGGAGTCCCACGTCGGGCTCCCTGCAGGGAGCCTACTTCTCCCTCTGCCTATGTCTCTGCCTCTCTATGTGTGTGTCTCTCATGTACAAATAAAATCTTTAAAAATGTATTTTTAAAAAATGAAGCACAGGTATGGACTCTTTGGGCATGAGTTTGAGATAAAGTGAAAATAATAAACAAGCTAACAGAATGAGGATGACAGGTCATCTATCCCCCAGGGACAATCAACTCTGCTCCCAATGTACAAAAGTAACAGAGGATATTCCCCGAAACTAGGATGAGGCACCCTATAGGGTTGGTATTGATCACCTATTGCTGGGTTGGAAATTGTCCCCAAGTCCAGCAGCTTAAAACAGGAAATAGTTACTATCTCCCAGTTTCTGAGGGTCAGGAATTTGGAGGCAGCTTGGCTGGACGCTTCTAGCTCGGGGTCTCTCTTGAGGTTGCAGTCAGGATGTGGCTGGGGCTGCTGTCATCCGAAGGCTTGTATGGGGCTGGAGGACAAGCTTCTGCAATAGAACATTCCCAGGGGCTGTTGGCTGGAGGCCTCGGGGCCTCACCACATTGGCCTCTCTGCAGGATCCTCGAGCATCCTCATGACATGGCAGCCAGCTTCCTCCAGAGCAAGCGGTTGCAGAGGGACAGCAAGGAGGCCGCAAGGCCTTATATGACCTGATCTCCAAAGCCACACGCCTGTAGCTTCTGCCACCTGTTAGAAGTGAGCGTCCATGTCCAAACCTACTCGAGGAGAGTAGAATTAAGCTCCACCTCCAGAAAGGAAGAGCATCAAAGAGTGGGTGGACACATTATAAAACCACCACACAAGGACCCCTGGGTGGCTCAGTCTGTTAAGCATCCGACTCTTGATCTCAGCTCAGGTCTTGATCTCAGGGTCGTGAGTTCAAGCCCCACATTGGGCTCAGGCTGGGCATGGAGACTAGTTGAAAACAAAACAAATTGCCACAGAGACCTCTTTCATTCCTGGCTCATTTTCTGCCTAACTCGTAAAATTAAAGCCACCTATGCATTGAGGGAGAAATTGCTCCCCCAGAAGTTCCTGGGAGAGCAATGGGCTAGCTGATTTTTTCTCCATTCTTCATCCCAGCCCGTGCTCACACATAAGGATTTGGCTTAGAGCTAAGAGGAAAAAGGTGTGCAATGGGCTCAAGGGCAAATTCCCCCTTTTCTGAATAGCACCTTCTGCCTATGTAGAAATCTAGTTTCTGCCCTATGTAGAGCTAGGGAACAGTGAGGACAGGTAGTGAAATTACAGCAGAGAATCATTACCAGGCAAAAAGGAAGCCCAGCGCACCATGAAGAAGATTTTCTGGGGAAAAATCAGGGAATTTCCAGCTAATAGTGGCTCAAACATAGCAAGAAAGCCAAGCAATGGAAGTTGTTGGAGTTGATCTAGCAGGTCAGCAATGTCAGTTTCAGAGTCTGCAATTTTCCTGGTCTCTCCTCATTGTCACAAAATGGCTGCAGCCACTCCAGCCATCATGTCCACACACCATGTCCAAAGACAGGAAGCAGGGGAAAGAAAGGAGAAAGCAGGGAATTTCTCCCTCATTAAGGGTGGCAACACCTTCTCCCAGAATTAGTCAGCAGACCTCTTTTTATATCTCTTTGGCCAATACTGAGTTACATGGGTACCCTCTGACCAGAGTGGGGCTGATTAAGATCAAGGAAGCTCTGGCTTATACTGAACAAAATCTAGGTTCTGTTAGGAAGGGAGAGGGGTGGGGAATGGCTTTGTGGGTAAGCACTAAACAGTATTCCATACGTGTCTGGTTTATCTATTGCTGCACACCAACTGCCCCAAAACTTAGTGTTAGAATCAACATTTGGGGGCCCCCGATGGCTCAGTGGTTGAGCATCTGCCTTTAGCTCTAGTCGTGATCTCAAGGTCCTGGGATTGAGTCCCACAGGGAGCCTGCTTCTCCCTCTGCCTATGTCTCTGCCTCTCTCTGTGTGTCTCTCATGAATAAATAAAATCTCAGGCAGAGGGCAGAGGCTGGCACTTAGTCCTGCAGAAGCCTTAGCTGCTGTTGTTCATGAGATTATTCTCTGCATGGTGACCAGAGGGATCTCTCCAGGGCACAAGGACACCTGCAATTGCTGGAGATGGGAAAAAGACTCCCCAGTATGGGTGTTTCCTCCTCAAACTGAGTCAGGTCTAGGGAGCCTTGCAGAGTCCTGAGGTTTTCTGGTTACTCGGGATGCATCAGAAACCCCGATGATGAGCCACACACAGCAGGTACGTGGGCCACACACAGCTGGGCCCACAGACAAGCTTTCCTTGCCATACCGTGTTCTTAAATTTTTTAATTCACAATATTTGCATCAAGAAGTTCCCCACACCAACCTGCATTTCTGCTGGAAACTGAGTCCTGGCTCCCCCTTCCGTGGGGCACACATCCTCCACTTGTCAGAGTCTCTGTCCTGCCCACTTCTTCCTCCTCACACCAGCTGCCTGGTCTCTGTGGATGCTTGAGTTTGGGAGCCCTGCTCTAGTGCAATTTGGAAGGCAGTATGGGATCAAACATCAGCCAGGGATGTTTCGGCTACAAGTTACAGAAAACCAAACTGACAGCAGGCATAAATGATAAGGATATTTCTTAGTTTCTTGATTAAAATTTTGGAGGAGAAAGGCTTCTGGGTTTAATTAGCAGGTCAAAGAACCTGGGTTCTTGGGTTTACAAGAATCCAGATTCTTCTCATTCCTCCTCTTGTTGCCCTTTGCCTTCCTGGGGTTGTTTTGTTTTGTTTTGTTTTGTTTTGCTTGCCTCATGGTCACATTATGGCTGCCAAGCCCCAAGCACCACCTTCTCATGTAACAGGCAAAAAGTGGGCACGTGGGGATGGTGACAATCCTCTCCTGTCTTGCTTCTCCCCTTTTATCCAGTAGCAACGTATTTCCCAAAAGTGGCCAGCACACTCAGTGGCCCAGAACTGGGTCACTGCCTACCTGCGGCTAAGGGAGTCTGGGAAAGAAAGGATCGGCTTTTCTTCACCTCTTTAGTATGAGGTAGTAAATGGGAGAGGAGATGGAAGTGATTGTCCCATCAACATTATCAGGGACTGAGATGCACTCATGTCCACTGCAAAAATAATTTTTAAACACGGAGGTGGGGGGAGGGGGGTGGGGAGTGGGAGAGAGATGGAGCTATTCCTTCTCTCCTGCAGCTGCTGTGGGAGGGATAGATACTATTTTGCATCATAAAATCCATCTGGGGGGGGGGGGGAGAACCAGCTTCGATGGGGACCTGAGTGGTTCAGTTGGTTTGAGCATCTGCCTTTGGATCACATCGTGGTTCCAGCCTCCTGGAATTGAGCCCCATGTAGGGCTCTCTTGCTCAGTGGGAGCCTGCTTCTCCCTCTCCCTCTGCTTGTGCTCTCTCTCTCTCTCTCTCTCTCTCTTTGTCAAGTAAATAAATAAAATCTTAAAAGAAGAAGAAGAAGAAGAAGAAGAAGAAAGAAGAAGAAGAAGAAGAAGAAGAAGAAGAAGAAGAAGAAGAAAAGAAGAAGAAAGAAGAAGAAGAAGAAGAAGAAGAAGAAGAAGAAGAAGAAGAAGAAGACCAGCCCAGGTGGCTCAGCAGTTTAGCGCCGCTTGCAGCCCAGGGCCTGATCCTGGAGACCCAGGATCAAGTCCCACATCAGGCTCCCTGTGTAGAGCCTGCTTCTCCCTCTGCCTCTCTCTCTCTCTCTCTCTCTCTCTCTGTCTCTATGACTAAATAAATAAAATCTTTAAAAAAAAGAAGAGAAAGAAAGAAGAAAGAAAGAAAGAAAGAAAAAAGAAAGAAAGAATAAAAGAAAGAAAGAAAAGAAAGAAGAGAAAAGAAGAGAGAAAGAAAAAGAAGAGAAAGAAGAAAGAGGAACCCGCTTCAAGAAAATGACAGATTGAGACCATCCCCAAAACATCCATCTTGTTTGCTGCGCAGCAGGAGCTCCATTACCAAACCTCCTCTGCTCCCTGTTCTTTTAAGCCTGTCCTTGGAAGAATTTGAGCAAGAGTTTGGAAGACTCTCTTAGAAATTGTTCTTGCAATATTTGACGAAAATGACCCTCCCCAAGAAGCCTCCATTTATGATGGGCTATCTTCCTTGATTATTCGTTGCCATAGTGATAATGTGGTCAAATACTCTTTTTCTTTCTCTTTTCTCTCTTTTCTTTTTTAAGAATAAATAATCATAGGTCTTCTCTGTCAAATCAGGCAAGGATCACTTCTCTTCCACAAACATGATGCAATAAAAGCCCAGGGCTCTTCTAGATTTGTTGTTGTTGTTTTTTTAAAGGTTTTCTTTATCCACCTTTAGAGAGAGAGAGAGAGAGAGAGAGAGTGCAGGAGCAGGGGGTGCGGTATAGAGGGACCTCGAGGGAGAAGCAGACTGTCCCCTGAGCAGGGAGTCCAGACACGGGGCTCATCCCAGGGATCTGGGATCATGACTTGAACCCAAGGCAGACGCTTAACAGACTGAGCCACCCAGGCGCCCCTAGATTTGTTTTGTAACAAAGAAATTGCAGGTCTCGGGGATCCCTGGGTGCTCAGCAGTTTAGCGCCTGCCTTTCCCCGGGGTTGTGATCCTGGAGTCCTGGAATCGAGTCCCGCATTGGGCTCCCTGCATGGAGCCTGCTTCTCCCTCTGCCTCTCTCTCTCTGTGTGTCTCTCACGAATAAATAAAATCTTTTTAAAAGAAAAAAAGAAATTGCAGGTCTCCTCTCAACCAAGGAACAGAAGCACTTAGCACACGGCTGAGTCAGCGCGCCTGCTGAGGGCAATTATTACTATTAGGTCCAGCGCGCCATCTGGTGGTCGATGGGAGAACAACAGGACTCTGCGGTGGAAACCCAGTGTGGCGGGGGCGCGGACTGTTGGGGCAGTAATAGCAAAGCAACGCAACAGGTTTCTTCCTGGTGCTCTTAGACTGAGCCAGGACACCTGCCTACTTTGACCAACAGGATATGACACAAGTGACATTATACCAGTGCTGGATCTAGCTTTAAGAGGAAAAGTAGCTTCCTTTTTTTTTTTAAGGATTTTATTTATGAGAGACACAGGGAGAGAGGCAGAGACATAGGCAGAGGGCGTAGCAGGCTCCCTGCAGGGACCCCAATGAAGGACTCGATCCTGGGACCCAGGGATCACGACCTCAACTACTGAGCCACCCAGGTGCCCCATCTTAGTCTCTTAAAGCTGTAAGAGCACTGTGCAGTGGGAAGGCTCCAGAGAATCCAAGCTCCCAGCCTGTGAGTGAAGAAGCCAACTGGAAAATGGATCCTCCAAGCCCCAGCCACCTCAGCTCATGGTGCACAGAGCGGAGATGGACCCTTTCCAAATTCCTCACCCACAAAATCATGACTACTTAGGAAGAGAAACCACTACTGTGCTGCTTTTACAGAGGAAGAGACCAAGGTCCAGAGAGGCCCACACAACTGGGAAGCACTGGGACCAGGATTGGGAATTGGGGACTGCCTGGCCCAGAGCCTCAGAATTCTTTCCCACTACACTATTTAGGAATAGAGATGGGCTTTGGGCCAGCACAGACCTGACTGAGGGCAGGAGGGGCCTCTGGGCCCTGTAGCAGCTGCCCCTCCTCTGATTGCTGCTTCCTTTAGAGGCAGAGTTTCTACAAAACAAGGTTTCTCCCACTCACCCTGATTTGTCCTCGTGCCAAAGGAGTTTATGTAGGAGAGATAAAAACCAAAGGACCTGGCAACAAAGACCTGGCAGAGATAAAAACCAAAGACCTGGCAACAAAGACCTTGCAGTTCTATGGGCTACTTGAAGACAAGTGACATTGGGGAAGAGGGTGTCACTCTCTGAATGGTACTTAAGGATCCAGGACCTGGCCTTGCCTTCCTTCTTCTTCTTCTTCTTCTTCTTTTTTTTTTTTTTTAATGAGTTACAAAAGATCTACAGATAAATCCACTGGGGCTCCTTGATGCAGCATGGCCTTGTGGTCAGGAGCCCTACCCTTGGGCTCACACAAACCTATGTTCAAACCCCCACTTTGCTACTACAGCCTCAATTTCTTTTTCTTTTTCTTTCTTTTAAGTAATCTCTATGCCCAATGTGTGGGTCAAATTCACAGCCCTGGGCTCAAGAGTCACCAGCTCCACCGACTGAGCCAGCCAGGCGCCTCAGTGTCCTCATCTTTATTTTTTCTTAAGATTTTATTTATTTGAGGGAGAAGAGAGAGAGCACAAGCAGAGAAAGAAACAGACTCCCCACTGAGAAGGGAGTGTGATGCACTCAGTCCCAGGACCAGGACCCTGAGATCATGACCTGAGCCGAAGGCAGGTCACCCCGCTGAGCCTCCCAGATGCCCCCAGAATGGAAGATTTTGAACACCCAGCATAAGCATGCCCTGGCTGGGCCTGACCCATCCCTGTCCTCAGAGATGTCATAGTCCAGTGAGGGGGGAGGAGGGCACTAAACAAATGTATTGGGTATCTACTGTTGCATAACGGATTACCCCATAGCTTAGAGGCTTAAAAAGTGAACATTTATTATCTCTCCATTATCCAGTGGTCAGGAATCGGCCCTAGCTGGTCACCTATAGCTCTGTGTGCCTCACAAGGCTGCCCTCTTATCTCAAGGTGGAAGATCTGCTTCCAAACTCCCCCAGTGGCAGTGGGCAGGCCTCAGGAGCCTGCTGGGTGCTGGTGGGAGGCATCAGTCCTCGCCTCTGGACCTCTCCATCCGGCAGTTCCCAACGTGGCAGCCAGTCTCCGCAGAGCAAGTAAGACACAGAGGGTGGGCGAGACAGAACCAGTCTTTTTGTAACCTAATCCTTGAAGCAGCATCCCACCCCTTTCACCGTGTATTTGTTTAGAAGCCAGTCACCGGTGTCCTGCCCACACGCATCCCAGAATCATGTGAATATCAGGAGGGGGGAGTTCTTGGGGCCAAGTTAGAGGTTGCCTATCTCGCGGACAAGGTGATCATCCATGTGACCAGGGCTCCATCTGGTGGGAAGGGATGGCAAACAACAAGGCATGTGACAAGATGGGAAGTTTTACTGGTAACAATTTTTCTTTTTGAGATTTTATTTATTTCTTCATGAGAGACACACAGAGAAAGAGGCAGAGACACAGGCAGAGGGAGAAGCAGGCTCCACACAGGGAGCCTGATGGGGGACTTGATCCCGGGACTCCAGGATCATGCCCTGAGCCACCCAGGTGCCCCTCCTGATAACAATTTTGATTCTATGGTTGTGTTGTCAGGAAAAAAAAAAACACAAATGGGCAGCCCAGGTGGCTCAGCAGTTTAGTGCCTCCCTTCAGCCCAGGGTGGATCTAATCCCATGTCAGGCTCCCTGCATGGAGCCTGCTTCTCCCTCTGCCTGTGTCTCTGTCTCTGTCTCTCTCTCTCTCATAAATAAATAAAATCTTTAAAACAAAATAAGTTTAAAAATAATAAAAAATAAAACACAAGCTAAATTTGAATTTTGAAAAAGAATTTTCAGCATCAGTATATCCCATGTAACATGTGGGATATACTTATACTAGAAACAACTCATTGAACATCCAGAGAGGGGCATCCAGGAGGCCTTTGGCAACTCAAGCCTGGAATTCAGAGAGAAGGCTGTGTGATACACAGAATCCTGAGCCCCAAGAAATACCCACATCCTAATCCCTGGAACTCATGAATGTTTATGCTCCATGGCAAAAGAAAAAGAATGTGCAGCTATGTTTAAATTAAGGCTAGTGGATATGGAGAGATTTTTTGGGATTATCTGCGTGGGTGGGCCCATTTCCACCAAGATGCAGGCAGAGAGCATAGTTAAGCAGCCACAAGCCAGAGACCCCAAGGCCACCCCTGGAAGCTGGAAGCTGGAAGCTGGAAAGTCTGCTGAAGAAGCAAAGAAAAGCCCTGTGGGCACTTCAGTTTTGAACTTCCTTTTTTTTAAAAGATATTTATTTATTTGTTTGTTTGTTTATAAGAGGCACAGAGAGAGAGGCAGAGAGACAGAGGGAGAAGCAGGCTCCTTGCAGGGAGCCCCAATGTGGGACTCAATCCCTGGACTAGGATCACACCCTGAGCCAAAGGCAGATGCTCAACCACTGAGCCATCCAGGCGTCCCCGGTTTTGAACTTCTAACCTCCAGAACCATGTGACAAGGCACTTCTTTTGTCTCAAACCAGCCGGTTTGTGGTACGTGGTGGTTACTGTAGCCCTAGAGAACCAATATGATAAGGAAACAAGGGTACAGGGTGGGGGGTGTGATGGAGGGAAGCAGAGGCCAGAGAGGAAGATGCCACCTTGCTGGCTTTGCAGGTGGAGAGACCACTGGCCAAGAAGGAAAGCAGGTGCCTCTGGAAGCTGGAACAGGTTAAGAGGTGCATTCTCCCCTGGGGCTTCCAGAAGCAACAAGGCCCTGGCAGCAGTTAAAATAAGCTCCCCGCGACCCGTGACCGATTGCTATGCTCCCGAACTGTAATAATACCTATGCGTTGTTTTAATCTGCCACATTTGTCACAGGAACCACAGGAAATGAACACAGCAGGCTGAGGACCAGGGTGCAGACCAGGGAGG
Organism: Canis lupus familiaris; assembly: GCF_011100685.1. Taxonomy (NCBI): domain Eukaryota; kingdom Metazoa; phylum Chordata; class Mammalia; order Carnivora; family Canidae; genus Canis; species Canis lupus. The sequence goes on from NW_023331394.1 coordinate 28,266, forward strand.
GGCAGATATGAGAGAGAGAAGCGTAGGGGGGAGTGTCATTGGGCGGAAGGGGTAAAGTGGCATCAGGGCCTGGTCCCAGGGCACAGGCCACAGAGGAGCCAAAGCAATCAGAGAGATAACACGGACATGAGGGATAAGAGCCAGGGGGCTGACACCTGTCACTCATTAGGCAGCACAGAGTTCTCACTTCTCAAAGCCACCTCTGTGCCGATGGCTTCCCGTGGCGCTCTCCCGCCCAGCCCCGTCACCATCACCGTCACTGTCACTGTCACCAGAGCCCCAAATTCCATCAGGCCTTGGCTGCGCTTACACAGAAACCACAGGCTGCAGGTTCCAAAGGTATAACCAACCAGGAGACATGAATGGAGAAGCAGGGGACACTGTGTCCCCCAGGATGATGTGATAAATGTGCTGGTTCGACAGTGAAAATGTAAAATCCACAAGACCAGCACTTGTCTGCTCAACTCACCCCTGGGTTCCTAGAGCCTAGAACCGTAGGTCTCAAACTGGGTGATCATTCCAGGACAAATTCGACAGTAAGAGCTTTCTGGTTGTCACGGTTGGGGTCAAGGGCAGGGCTACTGTCATCTAGTGGGTGGGGGCCAGGGATGATGCTTAGTATACACACACACACACACACACACACACACACACGAGAATAATCCCGCAGAACAACGGCCCTATAGATGTCCGAGTCCTAGTCCCCAGAATTTAGGAATTTGTTAGGTGACACAGAGAAGGGCTTAAGGTCGCAGACAAAATGAAAGCCTGCTGAATCAACTGACCTTGGTACTGAGGTCATCCCGGACCACCCAAGGATGCACAGTACCCTCTCGAGGGCCCTCAGCTGCCGAGACCTAATGGGAAGAGGGAGAACCAGATGGGCAGCAGGAAAAGGTTCGAGCCCACTGTTGCTGCTTTGAGGATGTGGGAAGGTGCCACGGGCTGAGGAAAAGCATGAGGCTTCTAGAACCTGGAAAAGACAAGGAGACAGATTCTCCACTAGAGGCCCCTCAGAAGGAATATAGCCCCCCCCTCCCACCCCGACGCCTTGATCTTAGCTCATGAAGGCCCATTTTGGATTTCTGACCTTTACAAGTGGAAGGGCGGGGCACCCGGGTAGGTCAACGGTTGAGTGTCTGCCTTTGGCTCAGATCATGATCCAGGGGGCATGGGATCCAGTCCACATCAGGCTCCCCACGGGGAGCCTGCTTCTCCCTCTGCCTGTGTCTCTGCCTATCTCCCTGTGTCTCTCATGAATAAATAAATTTTTAAATCTAAAAATAAATAAAAGTGGAAGAGAGGGGCACCTGGGTGGCTCAGATGGTTGGGCATCTGCCTTCAGTCCAGGTTATGATCTCCCGGTCCTGAGATTGAGCCCCACATCAGTCTCCCAGCTTAGTGGGGAGTCTGCTTCTCCCTCTCCTCTGCCTCTCCCTGTGCTCATGTCCCCTCTCTCTCTCTCTCTCTCTCTATCCCTGTCTCAAATAAATAAATAAAATTTTTTTTAAAAAAATAAAAATAAAAGTGGAAGAGAATAGAGTCACCACCCTCCATCTGTGGCAGACACATTCCAAGACAGCCCCCAGCGGATGCCAGAAACACAGATAGTACTGAACCCCAGATATACTGTTTCTTCCTATCCATACATACCTGTAAATCAAGTTTAACTTAAGAATTAGACACAGTAAGAGATGAACAGCAATAAGTAATAATAAAGTAGGACAATTACAACAACATTCTGTAATAAGGGACGCCTGGGTGGCTCAGCAGTTGAGCGTCTGCCTTCGGCTCAAGGCCTGATCCTGGAGTCCCGGGATCGATTCTCACATTAGGCTTCAGGCTTCCTGCATGGAGCCTGCTTCTCCCTCTGCCTGTGTCTCTGCCTCTCTCTGTGTGTGTTTCTCATGAATAAATAAATAAAATATTTTTTTTAATTCTGTAATAAAAGTTATGCAAATGTGGTCTCTCTCAAATATCTTTTTTTTTAAGATTTATTTATTCATGAAAGACAGAGAGAGGCAGAGACACAGGCAGAGGGAGAAGCAGGCTCTGCTTCTTATTGTACTGGACTCACTCTTCCTCTTTTGTGTGTGGGTGTTCCAATAAAAACGTATTTGTGAACACTGAAGTTTGGATTTCATATAATTTTCTCATCACAGAATATTCTTCTGTTATTTCCTAAGCACTTAAAAACAGATAACCATTCTTTGTTCCTGGGCAGTACAAAAACAGGCAGCAAGCCAGATTTGGCCTGTGAGCTATGGCTTTCTGACCCCTGACCTAGGATATTAAGTATCAAGAAGGCAGGGACCCTTGCTCGTTATAACTATTATTATTATTATTATTATTATTATTATTATTATTATTAAGGGTTTTTTTTCAGGCAGGGGGAGGAGCAGAAAGGGAGAATCTCAAGCAGGCTCCATGCCAAGCGTGGAGCCTGACGTGGAGCCTCTATCTCATGATCTTGAGATCATAACTTGAGCTGGACACTTAAACCGACTGAGCCACCCAGGCGTCACTCCCCCATCCTTTAATTAAGTTTTTTATTTTAATTCCAGTAGAGTTAACACACAGGGTTATATTAGTTTCAAAAGTATCACTCTTCCTCCTCTTGGGATGACATGAGCCAATAAAATGTCCAGGTGATGAGACGAAGTGAAGGGGGAATGAGGTAGGCAACGTGATGTAATGTTAGGCTACTCTTGACCTCCGACAACACTCAGAAGGAGGATCATCTGCTTCTGGGTAAGAGGGGACTGCTGTAAACTGGTGTTGCTCCAAACCAGTGAATTTGTGGTCATTTGTCACAGCAGCCATAGGAAACTAATACAGGCCCCAAATGTCAACGGAGTCGGGAGTGAGAAAGTCTGTCCTAGAGTGGCACCCAGCACACAGAAAGATCCCCGAAGGCATGGATGATTGAAAGTTGGATCTGTACAAATGATTTCATTTTTGTGGCCAAATATGCTTCCCGGCTGGTCCTCTTAGCCAATGGCTCTGTCAGTAAGAAGGGTGCCACCCCACCCATAGTCACCCTGCTGGCATTTCGTCTTTGACCTTGAGGCCAAGGACACCACAAAACTTGCCCTCACATGGTTGCTTACAGGGAGGGGTGTTTCATTATTGTGCGGTTTTGACAGGGACTAGAATTTATTCCTCAAGCTTGTAAGATTTAAGCCCCTGATGGTATCATCACTAATCCAGTTATAATTAAACTCGCCGCTCACAGAAATGGTGGAGAAGCTCCTGGAATTAAGTAAAGAACCCCTGAGCTGTCCTCCCCCGCCCCCCTGCCCCATTATCAGTTTATGTAAGGAAACGTGAAACTTATGTTAAGCAGTTCAGGTTCATTGTCAGGTTTTATTGAGATACAACTCGGGTACACTTGGGTGGCCTCAGCCGTTGGTTGAGTGTCTGCCTTCGGCTGGGGCGTCTGATCCTGGGGTCCGGGATCTAGTACCAACCACCGGGCTTCTTGCAGGGGGCCTGCTTCTCCCTGTGCCTGTATCTCTGCCTCTCTCTCTGTGTCTCTCATGAATAACATAATAAATAATCTTTTAAAAAAAGAGAGATACAACTCACATCCCGTTACAAACCCACCCATTTGAACATGTACTACTCAATGGTTTGGGGTAGTATATTCCACCAAGTCGTGCAAACATCCACAATCCATTTTGAAAACATTTTTACCACCCCAAGCAGAAATGCCAAAGTATTCCAACCAAAACTGACAAAATGTTCCCATGTTCATAGCCGGCATTATGCAACGATGGGGCCCGAAAGGTAGAAACAACTGAGCTTTTTCCCCTAATTCAATGGGTAAATGTATATAAATAAATAATTGTTGGGTGCATTCACACGATGAAATATTATTATGGCCATGAAAAGGAGTGAGGACACTGCCACGCGTTGGCAAAGTAGATGAATCTTTGAAAACATTACACTAAGTGAAATAACCATACACGGGGAGGAGCCTGGGTGGCCTCAGTCCATTAATTCTGCCTCAGCCTCAGGGTCATGACCCGGGGTCCGGGGTACAACCCCCCACATTGGGCTCCCTGCCAGCGAGGAGCCTGCCTTCATCCCTCTCCCTCTGCCTGCCCACTCCCCTGCTTGTGTTCTTTCTCTCCTCTCTCTGTCAAATAAATAAATACAACAAAGTCTAAAAAAAAAAAAGAAGGACAAGACAGACACAAAAAGACCCACCGTTAACACATTATTCCACCTACATGAAAAATCCAGAATAGGCAAATAATCCATAGAGACAGAAAGTAAATTAGTGCTTGCTAAGGGCTGGGGGAGGTGGGATGGGATGTGACGACTTCGTGGGTACAGGGGTTTTGGGTAGGAGTGAAGAGAATGTTCTAGAATGAGATAGCAGTGAAGGTCATCTGAAATTGTACTGAATGACACTGAACTTACGCTTTAAAATGGTTAAAATGGTACGTTTTGTGTCCTTTCGGCCTTCCCACTATACAACAGAGAAACACTGTAGTAATTAGCAGTCCCTCCCCCACTGACCCCCGCGGGTCTCCCACAGTCCCAGCCAACCACTATCTACTTCCCGTCTTAACAGCAGTTTCATTTTTACCACAGGGCAGAGCCTGGCACTTGGTAAGTTCTACATAAGCTGGGGCTGCAGTTCTTGCCATGATTTTCATTTGTATTCTAACCAAAGGCACTCCTTCGGGAAGCTTTCAGCACCCACAGCGGCTGGAGATGGGAGGAACCCTTCCCAACATGGGAACTGGCTTTTCAAATCCAGTCGGATCTGGGGTGTTCTGGTTTCCTGCCTTTGCCTGGAAATTCCAGTGCAGCCCCTACCAGAGGCTCCCCCTTCTAATGAAAAGCCACACACTTGCAGCCTCATGCACCAGAGCTGGCCCACAGGTGAGTTTTCTTTTGCCCATGCAGTGTTTTAATTTTTTTTTTTTAATTTCAAGATTAGGAGATGTCTCTAAAATGGGAAGACCTGCAACCTCCCAGTTAATTCAAGTACTCAGCTGGAGCAGCTGTAAACGAAACATGACTTCACTGTTAGCAAAATTGCTTCACTGTCTCCTGGCCTCTAGAAATCATCCCCCCTCCTTTTTTTAAGATTTTATTTATTATTCATGAGAGACACACAGAGAGAGACAGAAACACAGGCAGAGGGAGAAGCAGGCTCCCTGCAGGGAGCCTGGTGCAGGACCCAATCCCAGGATTCTGGGATCACAACCTGAGCCAAAGGCAGATGCTCAGCCACTGAGCCCCCCTAGGTGCCCCTTACCCCCACTTTTTCTCCCCCTTCCCCACCCCCGACGTCCTTTTCTCCCTCTTGCTCCATCAGCCCCTCCCAACACTGTTGTAATAAATCCCCTGTGTTAAATTCCCTCTGTTTGAAATACCTAGACTAGCTTCTGTTCAGATGCTGTGGCTCCACAGAACCCAGCTTCTGGGTGAGGATCTCTGTTCTGGGTGGCTGTTCTGAGTGCCACAACCAAGGAAGAATTCTAGGCAAACAGGATGTTTATCTCAACCCTGCCCACTCGGGCTGATCTGGGACAGCCTGGTTCCGGGCTGTGTAGGGGATGGCGGGTGGAGGAGCTGCTGAGCCCATAGGCAGAAGGAGGGGACCCAAGTCTTAGTCTTAGTAATAAAATACAATAGGCCAGGGGCCTTAGACAACAGATATTTATTTTCTCACCATTCTGGAAGCTGAGAAGTCTAAGATGTTGGCAAATTTGGTTCCCAGTGAGGTCTTGCTTCCTGGCTTACAGACGGCTGCCTTCTCACCATGTGCTCATGGGGGGGGGGGGGGGGGGCGGGGGGATGAACCGTGGTGTCTCTTTCTCCTCTTATAAGGACACCAATCCCATCTGGGGATCCCTGCCCTCGTGACCTTATCTATACCAAATTACCTCCCAAAGGCCTCACCTCCAAATACCATCATGTTGGGAGTTAGGGCTTCAACCTATGAATTTGGGTGGAGTGGGAGGTGGGACACAAAACTTCAATCCATAACATTCAGGCAAATAGAAAGCAGTAATAATGATAATTATTGTTCAGTATGCCCAGACAGTTCATGTATATGATCTCACTGATCACAGTCCTGAGTTGTGTGTCAGCGATCTCTTGCTATGTTACAAATCAGCCCGAGACTTGGCACTTCAGAGTAACAGCAGCAAGTATTTATTATATTTCTCAGAGTCTGTAGGCAGGAATTCAGAAGCAGCTCATTAAGGCAGATCCAGCTCAAGAGCTCTCACGAGGCTGCAGTCAGGTGGTGGCTCAGGCTAGGACTGTCTTGAAGCTTTCTTAATCCACCTGTCTGGTGCCAGAGGCTCCCTGGCGTCTCTCCTCTGTTCCCCATGAGGTGTCTCCAGTATAACAGGGCTCCCAAGCATAAGTCCTGAGAGACAGAGAGAAGAGAGAGAGAGACCCAGGTGTGACTGTGTCACCTTCTCTAACCTAGCCTCAGAAATAGAAGTCAGTTAGCAATCCTTTCCACTACATTCTTTTTTTTTTTTTTAGGATTTTATTTAAATGAGAGGGCGGGAGGGAGAGAGAGAGAGAAAATGAGGGGGGGCAGGGGCAGAGGGAGAAGCAGAGTCCCCACTGAGCAGAGAGCCCAACACAGGGTTCGATCCCAGGAGCCCAGGATCACAACTTGAGCTGAAGGCAGCTGCTTAACTGACTGAACCACCCAGGCATGCTCCCCAACACTGCATTCTATTCATGACAAACAAGTGAGTAAGGCCACCCCAATATTCAAGAGCATGGGGATCTTAGAGTCTGCCTTCTTATGAGAGGACTGTAAAAGAATCTGTGAGCATGTTCTAAAATCCTCACAAAGGGGTACTATTTTATGTCCACTTTATAGATGAGCAAACTGAGGCCTAGAGGAAGTTAAGTAACTTGCCCGACGTCACACAGCCCAGGATTCACATCATGAATCACACTGGTGGCTCCAGATCCCACATTCTGTGGCATCTCACGTTATCTGGCACCTCTGCCTGTGGCCACACTGAGCAGAGCTCTTCTAAGGAACAGTGAAGACAGTGAGGAATGACTGCATGGATATCTATAAACTGTTCAAAGAAAATGCTCAAAGGTCTGCCAGTAAAAGTGAGCTCCCCAGGCCTGCCTTTTTGCCTGTGATGCTAACAAGGAAATTCAGAAGGAGCTCTTTAAAATGCAAGACTCCAACTGCTACTAAAGGGAGAGCTACAAAGTGACTAAAAGGGTTCTTTTTAACAAAATAATTTTTAAATGTACAAAAGAGAGGGCACCTGGGTGGCTCAGTGGTTGAGCGTCTGCCTTCAGCTCAGGTCGAGATCCCAGGGCCCTGGGATCTAGTCCCGCATCCGGCTTCCCGAAGGGAGCCTGCTTCTCCCTCTGCCTGTGTCTCTGCCTCTCTCTCTGTGTGTCTCTCATGAATAAATAAATAAAATATTTAAAAAAAAAATAAAAATAAAATTGTAAAAGAGAAGTGAAGGTGTTCTGTGTTCCCTGCAGCTACACACGACATACTATTGTGCATAATCAAGCTCTTCAAAAAAAAAAAAAAATCTGCCTCCTAAAGTAACAAACTGGAGACTTTCCCAGCAACACCCATCTTGTGTTCCCGTGCAGTCCTCGGGGCTCGCGTTTCCTGGCACCAGCCTGGTCTGTTTCATCTAAGACCTGTCCTTTGAAAGGCCCATTTGAACAGAGAGTCTGGGAGAGTCTCCTAGAAATTGTTGCTATCTCCTTTGAGAAAAATAACTCCCGGAGAAGCCCGCAATTCTGATTGGTGTCTTCTTTGATCATTTGTTTGCCATGGTGATAACATCATCTTTCTATTATTAAAAGGCATAAGATGCTTGTCCGGGCCTCCCCCACCAACCCCCTTTCTTTCTCTCTCTCAGTCGGAAGAGGATCGTTGCACGTTTTCTCCACAAACCACAATGGAAATAAGAGCCTGCGATTCTGCTCGATTTCTTATTTTTAACAAAGAGGCTTGAGAGCCCTGTGTCGTTTAAAGCAACCGAAGCCCCTCAGTCCTGAGCAGTCAGATCCGCACAAAAGGTGCGAGGAGCTGCGATCTTTACCGTCGCCAGAGCGGCCCACTGGTGGGAGATGAGAGAACAACAGGCTGGCTCTCCCAGGACTGCGCATCCCTCCCCTTCCTCTCTGGGCGACTCGCCGCCGCCACCCACCTGGCCCGGCTTGGGTGGAAGGAAGCCGCCGGGGACAGAGATGCCTGGGAATTCTGCCAGACCGTGGGGGGGGAATATCACTCCCTCTCCCAGCACACATTATGGACACGGACTGTATGGCGGGCACTGTGCTTTGCCCTCTTTACGTTGTTTGCATCCTCCAGAAACAGAGAGGTTAAGTCTATTCTTGCCCAGGATCAACACAGCCAGAAACTGGAGTTATTAAACCCAGGTGTCTCTGGGACGCCTTGGGGGCTCAGCAGTTAAGCGTCTGCCTTCAGCTCAGAGTGTGATCCTGGAATCCCGGGATCGAATCCCACATCTGGCTCCCTGCTTCGCCCCTCTGCCTATGTCTCTGCCTCTCTGTCTCTCATGAATAAATAAAATCTTTAAAATAAAAAAATAAAAATAAATAAACCAGGTGTCTCTAGGCAGAGAAATTTAGCCTAAGCCAAGTGTGGGGGGGACCCAGAAGTCTTCTAATCTTCTTTCAAGAGGGGACTATCCAGTACTGATTGGGTTTATCAGCAAGAGACTCTCAACATCCAGCTATTATAACAGTCAGGGTAAATCACGGTGAATAGTTACCGAGCTCTTTCCCCGGTTCGTGGCCAAGCACTTTAGATTATATCTCACTAAATCCTCGGACAAGTTTAGGGAGAAAAAAATATTATAAATGTGTCAGTTTCACAGAGGAGGAGACAGAGGGTCCAGAGAGGCCCTTACATTGCCGAAGGTCTCACCACCAGAAAGGCTGGAACCAGGATGTGAACTCCTGTCTTCCTGGCTGTAAAGTTCTTGCTTTTCTGCAAAAATACTATTTAGGAAAGAGAGGCAGGATATGAGGTTTGGCCCTGACTCAGTGCAGAAAGTGTTTTCTGGGCCGAGGCAAGAGCTGTGCCATTTTCTGATGAAGCTACTTTGAGGGCTTTCTTCCCATCTGTTTGCTGGGCATCACAAATCACCCCCAAAACCTGGTGGCTTATAACACCATTATTTATTTGACTCACAAATCTGCAATTTGGAGAAGTCAGTGATAGTTTCTCTGCCTGTGTGTGGTGTCAGCTGGAGAGAATCAGAATCCACTTCCCAGGTGTGCCTGGGTGGCTCAGTGGGTTAAGTGTCTGCCCTCAGCCTCAGATCATGACCTCAGAGTCCTAGGATGGAGCCCTACAGTGAGTGCTCTGCTCAGCAGGGAGCCTCCTTCTCCCTCTGCCCCTCCCCCGCTTGTGCTTACTTTCTCGTTGCCTCACTCTCTCTCAAATAAATAAAAATTTTTTTAAAAAAATTTTAAAATAGGGGATCCCTGGGTGGCGTAGCGGTTTTGGCGCCTGCCCTTTGTCCCAGGGCGCGATCCTGGAGACCCGGGATCGAGTCCCACGTCGGGCTCCCGGTGCATGGGGCCTGCTTCTCCCTCTGCCTGTGTCTCTGCCTCTCTCTCTCTCTCTCTCTCTCTCTGTGACTATCATAAATAAATAAAAATTTTTAAAAAATTAAAAATTTTAAAAATAGAGACACCTGGGTGGCTCAGCGGTTGAGCATCTGCCTTCCTCTCAGGGTGTGATCCCGAGTCCGGGGATCGAGTCCCACATCCGGCTCCCAGCAAGGAGCCTGCTTCTCCCTCTGCCTGTGTCTCTGCCTCTCTCTGTGTGTCTCTCATGAATAAATAAATAAAATCTTTTTTTTAGGCTTTTAAAAAATAAAATCTTAGGGGTATCCCTGGGTGGCGCAGTGGTTTAGCGCCTGCCTTTGGCCCAGGGTGCAATCCTGGAGACCCGGGATCGAATCCCACATCGGGCTCCCGGTGCATGGAGCCTGCTTCTCCCTCTGCCTATGTCTCTACCTCTCTCTCTGTGCGTGTGACTATCATAAATAAATAAAAATTAAAAATAAATAAATAATAAAATAAAATCTTAAAAATTAAAAATCAATAAAATATTTTAAAAAATAAATAAATGCAGCACTAGTTAGAAACTGACCACTCAGTTTCTCCTTACCCATTTTCTGGGAGGAGGATAGGAGGCTGAATCCCCTGCATAGCCTTGGCCTCAGAGCTCTAGGAATACAAAAATCTAAGAATTGTTTTGGGAACAAAAAGTGTCATTTGGGGAGAGTATCTCTTTGGGGGAGGGTATTTAAGGATCCATAGGCTGGACCTGCCTTTTATTGGGTGACTTACCAAAGACCTTGTTAACTCAGTGGGTAATTCTGGAGGCAGAATGACACAAACCCAAGCTCTCAGCCTTTGGGGCCAAACAGTCCAGTATCCAAATCCCAGCTTTGTCACTATCTGTGTATCCTTGGTCCATTGCAATTGCAGATTCCTCATCTGTAAAGTGAGAATCAAAATAATATCCAGTGGGAGTCAGGTGATGCCTGCAGAGCCAGATGTATGGACCAGAGCAGGATCCGGAACAGGACACAGAATCAGTGTTGCTGGCAGGTGCTTCAGGCCCACTGTGGCTGGCATCTATTTCCACTGGTGCCAGAGCCGCTACCTGCCCCTGTGGGCACACGAGCTACTACAACCGGGTCACCCAGGCTCACAGTCCCTGTCCCCATCAGAACTGTCCACAAGCTGGGACTGACACACTGTGAATGGTATAAACTACATTAGTGTAACCCAGAACAGCACACGCCCCAAGGTGGAACACACACAGTGAGCTCACAGAATACAAAGCCGATCTCTCCAGAGAGCTGGCATCCGTGACACCCTTTCTAGAAAGGAATAGGCAGGTAGCGGAAATCTGCACCACAGCCTCCTGGTCACAGTCACCCATGGGGAGCCCTGGAGGCATCTTTGCTGACCACAGTCCCTGCCACCTGTGTACGGGGAGAGGGTCATAAGGGGGTTGAGATGAGGTCGTCCTACATTTCTGGATGAAAAAGATATGATTGAGGGTTACAATTTATATAAAGTCAGAAAGGCACTAATGAGAGTCCTGACTTTGAAGAGCTCTGTATATTGGAGAACCCTGTGGTTTAGACTGGCTGCTTCTGGAGTAGCAATCTGTACAAGAATGAAGTCATCTGAAGTTAGCAGATGAAGGTTTGGTGAGAACTGATATTTGCACAGGGTTGGAGCAACCTCACAGATGACTTATTAAGTACAAAAGGATAAAGAATAACTTTAAGCAGAGAAGCTCACCGTCATCAGTAACAGGACAAAGTGACGTCAACTGCCTGCTGATAAGATACAGTGAGGACTGAGTTATTTCTAGGATATTTCTTTTTTTAAAAATGTATCAGCTGAATCTGGTCCTGAGAAAACATCAGACAAACCCAAATTGATGGACATGCTACAAAGTAACTGGTATAAGATTTTCAAAACTGTCAATTTCATAAAACACAACAAAAGACTGAAGAACTGCTCCAAACTAAGGCAATATGACAGTTAAATGGAACAAGTGATCCTGACTGGAGAAGAAGAAGGGAGGGAGAAGAAAAGAAGAAGAAAGAAGAAGAAGAAGAAGAAGAAGAAGAAGAAGAAAAGAAGGAGGAGGAGGAGGAGAGGAAGAGGAAGGGGGAGGAGGAGGGGGGAGGAGAGGAAGAAGGAGAAAGAAGAAGAAAAGAAGAAGAAAAAGGAGAAAAAAGAGAAATAGAAGGAAGGGAGAGAAGGAGAAGGAGGAGTGCCTGAGTAGCTCAGTGGTTGAGCATCTGCCTTTAGCTCAGGTCGTATCCCAGGGTCCTGGGATCAAGTCTCACATCAGGCTCCCTGCAGGGAACCTGCTTCTCCCTCTGCCTATGTCTCTGCCTCTCTCTTGTGTCTCTCATGAATAAATAAACTAAATCTATGAAAGAAAAAAGAGGGGCACCTGGATGGCTCAGCGGTTTGGTGCCTGCCTTCACCCCAGGTCGTGATCCTGGAGTCCCAGAATCGAGTCCCATATTGGGCTCCCTGCATGGAGCCTGCTTCTCCCTCTGCCTGTGTCTCTGCCTCTGTGTGTGTGTCTTTCATGAATAAATAAATTAATTTTTTTAAAAAAAGGAAGATAGAAAGAATTCCTTTTCCTGTAAAGGACAGGGTTGGCACAACTAGCAGACTTTGAATAGGCCTGTATGTTAGATTGTTATATCAGTGTTAAATTTTATGATTGTGATTATTGTACTGCCATTGATAGGTGAATGTATTTGTTCTCAAGAAATTCATGTATAAGTACCTAGAGGTAACGTGGCCATGAGGTCTGCAACTTATTCTCAAATGATTCAGAAAACCTGATATGTCATCATATATATGGTTGATAATGCCATATGTACTCAGTTCTCAGCTACTAGTTTTAGCATACCTGCTGGGGCAGAGATTATCCAACACTCATCAAATCTCACTCCCCCCCCCTTCTTTTTTTCTAAGATTTTATTTTTTTATTTGTCAGAGAGAGAGAGAGAGAGAGAGAGAGAGAACAAGCAGGGGGAGGGGCAGAAGGAAAGGGGAAAGTAGGCTCCCGGCTGAGCAAGTAGCCCCATGTGGGACTCTATCCCAGCACCCTGGGATCACAACCAGAGCCAAAGGCAGACACTTAACTGACTGAGCCACCCAAGTGTCCCTCATTTCCTCTTCTTGGACAAACAGCTAGTTACATTCCCCAGCCTCTCTCACAGTTATAACTGGCCATGGAGCTGGGTTCTGGCTTACAATCTGCAATTAAAATGCATGCTCAAAAAAAACAAAACAAAAAAAAAAACGCACGCTCTACATCCAGACAATTTACCCACATGGTCCTTGGATGTTCTTTTCTTCCCCCAGGTTCTCACTAGACCATGGATCCAGAAGAGAATTCTGAGTATGCGGGGGACCTCAGAACCACAAGAGAAAAGGAAACTGGATCCCCGAAGGCCATCTGCATAAGAGGAACCACCAATAGACATTGTGTGAGTGAGATATGCACACTTTTTCGCTGTGGTAAGCCACTGAGATTGGGGAGCTTATTTGTTACAACAGCTCACATCACTTCTGTAAGTAGTGACAACAGTAAGTGTCCTTCTTCCATATTTTCTCTTTTTTTTTTTTTCTTTTTTAAAGATTTTTCTTGGGATGCCTGGGTGGCTCAGCGGTTGAGCGTCTGCCTTCAGTTCGGGTTGTGATCCTGGAGTTCTGGGATTGAGTCCTACGTTGGGCTCCCTGCATGGAGCTTCTCCCTCTGCCTATGTCTGCCACTCTCTCTCTGTCTCTCATGAATAATAAATAAAATATTTTTTTATTTTTTAAGATTTTTATTTATTTATTCATGAGAGACACAGATTGGGAGAGAGAGAGGCAGAGACAGAGCCAGAGGGAGAAGCAGGCTCCATGCAGGAACCCGATGTGGGACTCGATCCTGGGTCTCCAGGATCAGGCCCTGGGCTGAAGGCAGCGCTAAACCACTGAGCCACCCGGGCGGCCCTAAAATATTTTTTTTAAAAGATTTTTCTTATTTATTTGAGAGAAAGCATGAGTGGGAGGGTAAAAGGGGAGGGAGAGGGAGAAGCAGACTCTACACGGAGTGTGTAGCCTGACTTAAGACAATCCCAGGACCCTAACATAATGACTTGGACCCTGGGATCATGACCTGAGCAGAAACCAAGAGTCAAAAGCTCAACTATCTGAGCCACCCAGACACCCCTCGTGTTCGATCTGCCAGTGGGAAGTGGCAACAGCTGTAGCAGCTGCTTGGATTCGGACATGGAAGCCACATGTGGAAGATGGCAGGGCCAAGCCACCAGCCCCAGATGACCTCCCTGAGCAATGCTGGTGCAAGATCTGCTGCAGGAAACGACTAGAAATCATTATAGGAGAAAGGTGAGGTTTGAGGAAACTGCTTTTCAAGAAAAACTTGGGAGAAAAATAGAAATGTATAAAGAGAAGGGATTAAGAATGGTTTTCCAGGGATGCCTGGGTGGCTCAGCAGTTGAGCGTCTTCCTTTGGCTCAGATCATGATCCCGGGGTCCTGGGATCAAGTCCCACATCTGGCTCCCTGTGGGGAGCCTGCTTCTCCCTCTACCTATGTCTCTATCTCTCTCAGTGCTCTCATGAATAAATAAATAAATAAATAAATAATAAAAATAAATAAATAATCTTGTTTAAAAATAATAAATATAATGATCTAAACACTCTGATTAAAATACAGAGATTGTCAGACTGGATAAAAGAGCAAGACCCAACTACATGCTGTCCATAAGAAACACACTCTAAATATAGAGTCACATCAAAAATAAAAGGGTATGGGCAGCCCAGGTGGCTCAGCAGTTTAGTGCCACCTTCAGTCCAGGGCCTGATCCTAAAGACCTGGGATTGAGTCCCACGTCAGGCTCCCTTCATGGAACCTCCTTCTCCCTCTGCCTCTGTCTCTGCCTCTCTCTCTCTCTCTCTCTGTGTGTGTGTCTCTCATGAATGAATAAATAAAATCTTTTAAAAAAATAAAATAAAATGGTAAGGACGCCTGGGCACCCAATAAAAGCGGTTGAGCACCTGCCTTCGGCTCAGGTTGTGATCTCAGGATCTGGGATCGAGTCCCACATCGGGCTCCCTGCGAGGGCCTGCTTATCCCTCTGCTTGTGTCTCTGCTTCTCTCTCTCTCAGTCTGTGTCTCTCATGAATAAATATAAATCTTAAAAAAATAAAAATAAAAATAAAAAGGTAGAAAAAATATACCATGCAAGGAGAAAATAGAACCTGGGGTGTTTATATGGTCGACCAAGCAGACTTCAGAACAAGGATATTCCTCAAAATAAAGAGAGTCATTTCAATACTTATGAAATCATTTGTCAGGAAGACATAACAATCATAAATGTAGATGTACCAAATAACAGAATTTCAAAATACATGCAGCAAAATTTGCCAAGTCTAGATAGGAAAATAGACAAACTCACTATTACAATTGGAAATGTTAACACTGCTCTCTCATTAGTTGTTAGAATAAGTAGGCAAGAAAACAGTAGACATAGA
>NW_023331395.1:0-40557 GCF_011100685.1 Canis lupus familiaris
TCCTGAAGGTATTTTTCTTCAGAAGCAATAGAACTGGAAACAGTAAGCTCAATTAGTAATCAAGCAGTTTATAAAGGACAAAAAGAAACTTGTGAAGATCCACTCATCTTAGGGTGAGAGCTGTGGAACTACTACCAACATTCTACTGCATTCTAATAAAGAAGCTAATACTTTTCCTTTACTTTTTATCCTTGAGGCAAGTAGAGCAATTATTTGTCTCCATTAGATTTCTACATTATATTAACATGAGAGGTCAATGCCTGAGGAAAAAAGTACTTGTTAAGTTTCATCTGCAAAGATTCTATTCTTAAGTATCCAGTACTAGTTCATGTTATTTTGTTTTTGTTCTTATCTATCAGTGTAACAGCACTATTTTAGATGGTAAATTTTTAAGCACTACTTTCTTTATGCCTAACCTGTCTCCTAACCTGTTGCTTCTAGCAATCTCAGCGTTCGCTGGTTCCATCCACAACCACTTGACCTTCTCAAGCCCAAGTCTTCACCTTCCACTTCCCACCTTCAAGGACAAACTCTGAGCTTAGTTATCATCTGAGTCCTCCAACCTCTGGAGTCTTCAGGAGACCTCTAAGGTCTCCAGGATCACTCTCTCTCTACCGACCAAACACAGACTACTGCTCAATGTCATCCCACCACATCTGCTCATTCACTCCCCTAACCTCCTTAATTTTTTTTGCCAGTTAGCCATTAACCAGTTGTGCTGGGCTCACTTCATCTCCTAACTTAGTTCATAATGGCAGTTACTGGAACAGGAACATTTCTTTCCCATCATCCTCAGTTCCCTTTCTCATTTTTTCCTCTGCTCCACCCATTTTATCAATTACTATCAAAACTGAAGCATAACTATTCAGTGCCCGCATTCAGCTCTTTCTTTTTGTGAATTACCTGTTCATGCCTGTTAGCCATTTATCTATGAGGGTTTCTGTCTTTCTTAATCTGGATAATTTCTTATCTGTTATATGAATTGCATTAGTTTAATCTAATTAATTAATATTTGATGTATGAATGCATCAAATGTATGAATTGCAAGCATTTTCTCTCAAGGCTTCTATTTTAACCCATACATAGTGTATTTTATTTTACAGAAATTTTAAGTGTTAATATGATTAAATTTTTAAATCTTTGCATCTTGATTAAGATATCTTACTTTACTGTGAAATGAAAGCATTGACATATTTTCTTCTGACATTTCTATTTTATTTTTCACATTTTCATGTTATACAGAACTGGAGTTTATTTTCCTTAGGTGGAGATTGGATTTTACCTTCTTCAATATTGCCAGTCAGTTATCCACTCATTAAAAGTTTGTCCATAATCACTTATTTGTGATGACACTGTCATATTCCAGGATTTATTTCTGGGTCCTTTATTTTGCTTGTTCCATTAGATTTCACTTGTGTCTATTCTACATGATCTTAATAATAAGCTTTATAATGCACATTGGTACATAGGAGGGTTGTTCCCAAATGTTCTCCAAAATTGTCTTGGCTTTTTTTGGTCTTCTATTATTTCACATGAATTTGAGAATTGGCTGAATTCCAAGAAAAGAAAGGAAAGAAAGAAAGAAAGAAAGAAAGAAAGAAAGAAAGAAAGAAAAAAAGAAAGAAAGAAAGAAGAAAGAAAGAAAAAGAAAGGAAGAAAGAAAAGAAAGAAAGAAAGAAAGAAAGAAAGAAAGAAAGAAAGAAAGAAAGAAAGAAAAAGAAAAAGAAAGGGGGAGAGAGGGAGAAAGGAGGGAAAACAGAGGAAGATAAATGTATAGATTTGTTGGTATTTTCTTAAAATGAAAACAAATTCTTTTTTTTTTTTTTTTTAGATTTTATTTATTTATTCATGAGAGACACAGAGAGAGAAAGAGGCAGAGACACAGACAGAGGGAGAAGCAGGCTCCATGCCAGGAGCCTGACATGGGACTCCATCTAAGGTCTCCAGGATCATGCCCTGGGCTGAAGGTGGCGCTAAACTGCTTAGCCACCCGGGCTGCCTGAAAATGAATTCTTTAGATTAAGGTGATTATTAAATTATCCAAGCTATGAATATGGTATTGCTCTCCATATATTTAAGCACAATTTTCTCTTTTTCAATAGCTTTCTTTTCTTCTCCACCTTTTGTTGGATTTATCCCCATAGCTTGATGATTTTTTTCCTTTGATATATTATATTTTCTAATTACTGATTGCTAGTATATAGAATATAGTGAATCTTATATACTAATCTTAAATCCAACATGATTTTCTAAATCTTTCTTAATGTTCGTATATAATCTCTTTTGGAATTTCTATGTAGATAATCCTATCCTTTGTGACTAAAGACAATTCTTTCTTCTACCCTGATGCATATTCTTTTAATTTTTTCTTTCATTATTAATTCTACTATAGATATTCTCAAGCTGAGAAAGTTCCCTGTATCTTGTTTTTCTAAGATTTTTTTTCTTTACCATTTGTGTGTGGTTAATTTGATCCAGTTGGTTGCAGCACCTTTGATATATTTCTTTTTTAATTTTTATTTATTTATGATAGTCACACACAGAGAGAGAGAGAGAGGGAGACACACAGGCAGAGGGAGAAGCAGGCTCCATGCACCGGGAGCCCGACGTGGGATTTGATCCTGGGTCTCCAGGATCGCGCCCTGGGCCAAAGGCAGGTGCCAAACCGCTGCGCCACCCAGGGATCCCCTGCAGCACCTTTGAGACATTTAAGGTTAGAGAAGGCTCTATTTGACACTGATGCTCTAGCAACTTAATACCTCAACTGCCCTCACTGTTAACCAAATGAGACACAGGACTCTTCTAAATACTACAGACAGAATTTTAAATTCTCTTCACACTAGCTCTTATTCTACAGCACAATGACCTACTCATATAGGAGATAGATTCTATAGATCTCAAAAACTCAATACAAGAAACTACATTAAATACTCTCCTTGAACCTAGAGCTTCTCAACTTCTCTCTCTACCTACAATATGAACTGTCAGGAGTTAGGAGCCTCCAGCAGATTGTCCTAAAATACATGTTCTCCCTTTGTCAAATAATCCCCAGACGATACCATGAAATCCATTTCTTTTTCCTACAACTTCTCAACAGAGGAATTAGAAATGAGTGGGACAGAGGTGAGTTTGCCAACTGGGGTATGATGGCAGAGTGATGGGTATCCCATCAGCACATTCTGGTCTTATAGGGAGATGGCTTTTCCTCTGGTCATGTAATATCTTCAACAAGTTTTTCTAATGTCAAACCAGACAGGGTTGCTGAAATAAAGCCAATTTATAACATATTGGCACCATTTCTAAACTCATTTGGTAAATATTTAATTTAGAATTTTACACTCTCGTTCATATAAATATATATATATATACACACACATATATATGTGTTTCACACAGATATAAATATATTTGTTGAATATACATTATATAAAACTTTTATATACAAATGTTTTATATAAATTAATGTAGTTTCTCCCATTTGTTTTCTTGCCAGAAGCATGTCTGTTTTATTAATTCCTTCACAGAGATAGCTTTTGGTTTTATTGATGCTATTTATTATTTCTGAGATTTTTAAAAATTATTTTCTGCTTTTTTTCTTTATTATTTCCTTCCTCCACCTTTCTTCAAGTTTATGTTCTCCCCTATTTCAGAAATGGTGGGGTCATTAATTTTTAATCTTTCTCCTTTTGAAATAAGACAACCTATGTCCTTCAAAGGAAATTTTGCCACATCTCAAAAGATTTGATATATGCAGTGGTTTTTGTTGTTTACTTCTGAAGACTTTATAATGACCCTTAGTTTGAGGATCCATATAATATTTATGCATGCTTTTAAATATCCACATATGAGTTTTAGCACCATTTTCCTTTTATTTCTGTTTTTGTCTTGCTTTTGATTGTTCATTCATTGCATGTTGCTAAGAATGTGTTTAGCACATCTTATCTCAGGAAATCTCATGATTTCCTCAGCTCTATCTTTCAGTCATGTTGTCTCACTTTCAGTGAGTACATTTTTATTTCTGGTAATTCTGCTTGGCCTTGTTTCAATCAACCTATTTCTAAAATATTGTTCAATTTATTTATGGGGTATTCTTTCTTCTATCTTATACTCACTTCAAGTATAATTATAATGTCAGAAATATGTCCAATTTATTTATGGGGTATTCTTTCTTCTATCTTATACTCACTTCAAGTATAATTATAATGTCAGAGAGTTCATTTCAGGAGGGTTAATTCTGGTGTTTATGATATTTACTTCCTTCTATCATGACCCACTTTCTTTATGTGGTGTGTTAAGAGTTTTTATGGCTCTCATCTTCACCTAAGCTATGTTCCCCTATGGAAATCTAACATGCTGGATTCTGGGAAATCCTGTGAATCCAGGGTTGTGAACACCTTCCATGTAAGCTGCTTAGCACTGCATTTATCCTGAAACCTGGTGGGAATCTGCTTTCAGATAAACTCTGTGGTTCATTCATATGGACAACTAATATTTAACAGGAAGCCAAGAACACTCAATGAGAAAAGACCAATGGTGCTGGGATAATTGGATATTCCCATGTAACAGAATGGAACTGAACCCATATTATATAAACTCGCAACAATTGACTCAAATGGATTATAATACTTAAATGTAAGACCTGAAACCCTGAAACTGTGAAAAGAAATATAGGAATAAAGTTATTTTTGACGTGGGTCTTCATAATGATTTTTTGGATATGCCACCTAAACATAAACAACCAAATAAAAGGAAACAAGTGGGAAAACATCAACTGAACAGCTTCTGCACAGCAAAGAAATGATCAACAAAGTGGGAAGACAACTTATGGAATGGGGAAAAATATTTGCAAGCCATATCTGGGGTTAATATCTAAGATATATAAAGAACTCATAACAACTCAGTGGCAAAAAATCAAAATAGCGCCAATTGCAAAAATGGGCAAGGTTTCTGAATAGGTGTTTCTCAAAAGAAGAGATTATGAGAAGCCAACAGGTACTAGAAAAAAGATGCTCAACATCACTAGTCATTAGGAAAATGCAAATTAAGACCACAATAAGATATCACCTCATGCTTGATAGAATAGCCATTATCAAAGAACAAGAGATATAAAATGCAAGGGAGATCTTGTTGCACTGTTGGTGGGATTGTAAATTGCCTACAGCCACTATGGAAGAAAAGGATCCTTAAACACTTAAAAATAAAAGTACAAGTAAAACATAAAAATAAACTGAGCAAAAAAAATAAAAATAAAAAAATAAACCGAGCAATTCTGCTTCTAGGAATATATCCAAGAAAATGAAAACACAAACATGAAAAGATATCTGCACCCTCATTTTCATTATTTATAATAGCCTAGATATAGAACTAAATATCCATCAATGGATAAGTAGATAAAGAAGTGTGATATCTATCATCTATCTATCATCCACATCTAATGGAATATTATTCAGTCATTTTATTAAATGAGGAAATCCTACCCTTTGGGATAACATTGATGGACATTAAAGATATTATGCTAAGTAAATAAGTCAGGCAGAGGAAGACAAATACTGAATGACCTCTCTTACACATGAAACCTTTTTAAAAGACAAAACTCATAGAAAATAGATCAGATTTGTAGTTACAGAGGTGAAGGATGATGGAATGGAGAATTATAAGAAGGTCATCAATAAGTGAAAACTTCCAGTAGGTTTTAGTTACTTAGTTTAGTTTTAAGTTAGATAAATAAGTACTAGGGATGTAATGTACACCATGAGGACTACAGCTACCACTGCCATGTAATATCCAGGAAAGTCATTGAGAAAGTAAATCCTAAGAGTTCTTGTCACAAGGAGAATTTTTTCCTTCTTTGTTTTTATTGTATCTATAGGAGATGCTGGGTGTTAGCTTAACCTATGGTAGTAATCATTTCACATTATCTGTAACTCAAACCATCATGTGGATGCTTTCCCCTTATACAATGATGTATGTCAACTATGTCTCAGTAAAATTGAAAAAAAATATTTGGGCGTGATTTTATGCCTATTTCCAAAGATGACTACAGAATCCTAGGATTTCACTGCCACAAAATGCTTAACTAGCTCCTTAACTAAGGCTTATTTAACAACAGAAATATGAAAATACCTGATTGCATCATTTTCTTATTCAAACTTTAGTTTACAGGTAAGGCATTTCCATTAAGGAGCGCAAGGCAAGTCTTTGATCCCAGCCTGATCAGAGAGCAGCTTTGAGCACAGGAGCTCCCTTTTGGGGTGGGTCTTCTCAGTTTTTATGCCAAAAGAAAGGCCAGATGGTCTTTTCCACAGTGGCATTACATAAAACCAAAATAAAGATATGAAATGACAGCTTAGAAATTTAGTGAAAACACAGTTGCCCTTGAACAACACGCATTTGAACTTGCACAGATATATTTATACTAGATTTTTTACAGTTGCAGTACTGTAAATGTATTTTCTCTTCCTTATGATTTCTTAATAACGTTTTCTTTTCTCTAGCTTACTTTATTGTATTGTAACAATACGGGTTATAATACATATAACATGTAAAATATGTGTTAATCAACTGTTGATGTTATTGTAAGGTTTCCTGTCAATAGTAGGCTATTAGTAGTTACGTTTTAGGGAAGTGACTAGGTTATACATAGATTTTTTTTTCAGTTGTGTGGGGGTCAGTTGTCCCAAGCCTTGCATGTTTTGAGTCAATATTTATAACTAAAACACTGCATTTAAACCAGCAATGAGAAATGGCTGACGAGAGAAGGGGATGCATGTTATTTGGAAGTTAACTGAAGCCACATAAAAGGAAAAGAATTTATAAGATACTTAGTCTTACAGAAAACAATACCTTCACATTCCCATAAGAAAAAAGGAAGAAGAAATGCAAACGCATACAATGTGTGTGTGTGTGTGTGTGTAGACAGAAAGGAAAGAAACAGAGAAAGACTATTTTTGGGATATTAAATGTATGTTGTTTCCCTTCTCTGTTGAGAGGGTAACTTGGTAAGTCCCAAAGGAACCTCACTTCTAATACACTGACTGCATTGTGTTCCAGTTTTCAACATGCTGCCACCAGGGTGACAAGGGAAGGAAGAGAGTAAGTCCTTTCCTGAAGATACTCAGTACATTTCTTTAGGTGGGACAAGGGGGGGAATGACTTTACCATATGTGAAGAGTGTAATCAACTCTTGTATTTTGAGTAAACAGTGGCTGTTCCAGAGGCAGGTGGTCTCCAGAAGATGCTCAGGGCATCCACCTTTAGGAGAACAGCCAGACTATTACTCACAAGGCAGCATTATCCTTTTGAGTTTGAGGGTTCTAGAGAAAAGCTGTTAGATCTTAGAAGATTTGGGGGAGAGGGGAAAGGAGAGGAAGAATCAAGGTTCTAGACTGCAGCCTATTCCCATGCTGACTTTGAATTTCAGTCTCAGTTTACCTACTCCCAAAAGGCAGCAGAGTGTCCTCAAGGGCAGGACAGCGGCAAATGGACATTATGCCAGGCTCTGGGACAGGGGCAGGATTGGAGGACTTGGCCCAGCCATACTCTGCCCAAGTCCGTGCCTCCTCTGCCCTAAGCATTCTACCACAAGGCAGTCAGTGATAGTTGATATCCCCTGATTGATTGGACCCCTACCAAGTACAGTGGAGAGAAATTTCCTAGCCAGTTTTGCTCTCTCTGGCATGGGCCAGGCAATGATGTAAGAAGCACTGCTCCCTGATTACCTTGGTCTATAGTGAAGAACTCTGAGGGTGGGGTGGATTTTACTTGGAAGAGGAGGCACTTGGGTGCCTTGCCCTCATTCCACAAAGTCAATGCATACCTTACATACCACCTTTTAACTTACGTAGAATTTTTCAACTCTTTATCCTGCTTGATAGGGGCGGGTCCTGCCAAATGACATGGCAAAGAGTATCATCCCATTTTGTAGATAAAGAAAATCAGATTTAGTGATATGAGGTGACTTCTCAAGCAACACAACTATGAAGCAACACAACTGGTACCCAGGAACAGTTCTTCTTTCTTTCTTTCTTTCTTTCTTTCTTTCTTTCTTTCTTTCTTTCTTTCTTTCTTTCTTATCTTTTTCAAAGATTTTATTTATTTATTCATGAGAGACACACAGAGAGAGGCAGAGACACAGGCAGAGGGAGAAGCAGGGTCCCTGCGGGGATCCTGATGCAGGACTTGATCCCAGGACCCCAGGATCATGACCTGAGCCAAAGGCGACACTCAACCACTGAACCACCCAGGTGCCCTAGCACAGTGTGTTCAACCAGCCCCTGATGGCATGTCACTTTCCAGTGGCTGCTCCCAAGCCTTCTCTGTCAATAGCTGCTGTTCTCCATGTAGACAACCCAAGTTGGCCAGACAGCTTCAGTCTAGCAATCCTGAACTGAACTGTGTGAATAACTCCTAAGCTGCTTCCTTTCTGATGAAGCAATGATGCAACATGATTGCTGCTCAGATCATAGGAAAATGATGATAGCTACAGATGAAGTGAGAGCCTAGGGTGAAGCCAATGTCAAGCCATGGGACAGTCACTCAGGGCATGAACTTCCTGTGCCTTCCTGGAGAGGGGACTTGCTCTCATCTGTTTGTCCATTCAGTTTCCCTTCAGTCTGCCCTGCACCCCAGAGCTCTGCCTTCATCAGGTCACTTCCCTTGGCAATGACTTCAAGGGCTCTCTAGTATTGACAGCAAATTACAAGTTTGTAGAATAACGTGCCCTATGTTGGTTGCAGTCAAATTTTGTTATTTTTTTGTTTTTTTTTTTTGTTTTTGAAGTTTAATTTAAAGAAACATTAGCACAGAAGAGAATAACAAGTCTTCATACTTTCAGGAACCATGTCTAAATTTTGTTTAAGATCAAGAATAATTAATCCTTATATATAGAGCAACAGCCCAGATAGCACCCACTTCTTTCTGCCTGTTGTATTCAGTTATAACTGGCATTTAACATGATATTAGTTGGAGGTATACAAACATAACGATGTGATTACACCGCACACACACACACACACACACACAATATTATATGGCAATGAAATTAATTCATTAAACTTAGCTAACCTCCATCACTTCACATAGTTACAGATTTTTTTCTTGTGATGAGAACATTTTTTGAAATGCATTTTATTTTTTAAGTAATCTCTATACCCAACATGGGGCTCGAACTCACTATCCCAAGGCTTTCACTGACTAGGCCAGCCACGTATCCCTGTGATGAGATTTTTTTTACCACATTCGCTCATTCCCTCTAACCCCAACTCCACTCCAGAGAACCAACCAATCTGTTTTCTGTTTCTAATAACCCGGGTGTTTGTTTGTTTCCACAAATAAATGAGATCACACAGTATTTGTCTTTCTCTATCTGATGTGTCTCATTTAGCCTAATGCCCTCAAGGTTCATCCATATTGTCCATGGATATTAATCAAATTTATAGTGTTTAGATAAATAAATATAGTTTAAGTAATCACACTATTCTAAAAATAGTTATAAGAATTTTAATGGAAGCGAGGGAAATATAACTTGCAAAAAAGTTGATATCCCTTAAATATACAGATTATCTAAAAATAAAGGAAAAAATATCGACAGTGTTATCAAGCAATTGTACAGTTTCAAAAATGAAAATGGATCTTTATGAAAGATGCTCAGCCTCACTTGTAAAAAATATAAATCAAAACTATGTGGAGATATCTTTACTATAAAACTACTGTTTTTCCACATTTTAATATTGTGTTACCCAAAGGGGTCCATGTCTTATCTTTCCAAAAATATTGAGCCTACAGAAAACAGGAGTTATGTTTTACCTCAAGAGCACCTTGATAAATATCTCATTAGCCAATATCTGAGGGAATGATTAGGCGCTAATGCTGTGGAAGCTACTAACAGTAATTTGTTCTCTTCAAAGTTGCCACAATCTTCAGAACTAGAAAAAGGCATAGGTTGAAGGGTGCCAGTGAGGAAAAAACACTGTTACATTCACTGCCTTGAGATGGTTCTATTGCTTTGGAACAGTACATTCAGTTGTCTTCCTGTCTGGGTATAATTTTGGAAAAGAAGAAGAAGAAGAAGAAGAAGAAGAAGAAAGAAGAAGAAGAAAGAAGAAAGATAAAGAAGCAAGAAGAAGAAGAAGAAGAAGAAGAAGAGAAGAAGAAGAAGAGAAGAAGACAGAAGAAGAAGAAGAAGAAAAAAAAAAAAACAGTGCAATTCACTATTGAGGGGGAAAATGAGTGAGTGCATAGCTTATTGTGAGGTTTTTTCAGCTTTTTCTGGTATAATCTGGCATGTTAAGAGGAAGCTCTTTGAATTATGTGAACCATATATCCCATTCCCAGATTACATCCTCTCTTTTCAAGATATCTTAGATTGGTAAAAAAAAAAAAAAAAAAAAAAAATCACAAAGTGATTTTTTTTTTAATAAGCCCAATCAACAACAAGAGTTTAAAACAAAACAGTTTTACATTGGATATGTGCCATAGGGGAGGTGGCTGGTTGGAGGAGGGTTCTATGAATGGTGGAGGGAGGAGTTGCTAAGGCAAACAAGATACCAGTAATTATTTTGGTTCACAGGTGATTGGAGAAAATGTCTCCAAGATATTTATTTTTAAAGTCTTCTTGCAGCTCTTTTCATAAGCTTTTCACATTGAATGATATAATGAAGGGCTCAATTCCAAATATTATGACATTTTATGCAGTCATTACTTAAAATACTTCTAAAATGCCAAAAAGAGCATAATGATAATGAGGAAAAAGGCAATTTTGCCTAGTCTTGACAAAGTTAGAATGAAAAAGATAATCTCCTAATCGGAGGGGAGGTAAATCTAGAATTAATATACCTAATAAAGAGGTATAGGGCCTGGAAAGGTTACACATCTAGAAGAAAAAATAATGTCTTGATTTTCTATGAATTGTAAAGTGAATAAAACCCATAAAAGTCATGACAAATTTTCAGTGTAACTAGAAATCTTCCTTTTGGTAGCTTTTATACAACAGTAGTTTCAAACATTAAATATGCTGTTAGTTAAAACTCAACATTAAAAAACACCAACCCATATATTTTTAGGGCTATAGTCAACAATTCAAGGTTCTTAAACATAAGTTATACTCCTCACAAATATTACATGTAGCTTTACAATGGAGTTAAGTATTTCTTCCTTAGGTCATTTAGTTTCAATACCTTGTGGGACTGTGGTCCTGTGGTCTGATGTGCAGACAGAGGAAATGATTGGAGAGTGGGTGGGGAGGGTGGCCCTTGGTAGGCTGGGTTCAGGACACCTTTTATAACAACACTTCTAGAGGTGTAGACTTTGCTGAAGAGATTTATGAGCTCCAGAATCCTCCCCCATGAGTGCCTAAAAGGGAAGTCCTTAATGTCTCATTCTTGGTTTCCTTACAAAGAGCCTGTTCAATATATGGGATTCCTTTTGGAGGGAAATATAATTTTAAATTTTACATTTGCTTGAAAAACATTTCTTTTCAGAGCACTATTCAAAGGCAAGACACAATGCTAGGAGTTGATAGAAGAGAAGTAAGTAGTTTGGAGGTTGAAAGGAGGAAAAATGACTGGCAGATAGAAATGGTCTATTTCCATGCATCCCTGCTGATGAGGAGCTGAGATTGGTGGAGAAAGCTAATGGGGTAGCCTGCTGTGTCCAGGCATGGTGCCATTATGAACAGACCTAAACTGAATAATCTTGGTGATTATGAAACATTCCTTTCCACGGATCCTGTTTTATGCATATCTGAAGTGACTCAACCATGTTTCTTGTTGAAAACTTTCAAATGACTGCAGGCAAAGCTGAGGTTGCAATAAAAGAAGGATCCCTATCCTCACTGAGTACAGAACTCAGAGCATAAAGAGAATGTATATTGCGGGCAGAATTTTATAGGTGAAAATAGAAGTTCAGGAACATACCACATATTATAGGCATCAAAGGGGAGCCCTAGAGGAATGTGGAATAAGATCTGCCTGGGAAAATCTGGCAAGGCTTTTCAAAGGAACTGGCTTCTGCTCACTGATCCATGTACTGAATATGCACCGGATTGTCTACAGTATGCCGGGACTGAGTGTGGTGCCAGGGATGGGGTGAAGGAGAGGAGAGAGACACATGAGAACAGTACAATATCATGTAGTAAGGAAATGATACAGATATGACAGGTAGGTTTTGTAAGTCCACATGAGACTTACCTTATCTAGTCCCAGGTGGAAGGGCAGTTAGTAATGGCTTTCAAAGAGGAATACTTCACTTGAGTACAAAAATGTGTCATGGGGTGGGGGAAGGAAGACAGAATGAGCCTATGCAGATAGCATATACTGAGCAGAGCCACAAAGGGAGTGGAGGTAAACAGACTTTGAGGAGTAGTTATGGGAAGATTGGGATTTTAGGCAACTGGATGATTAAGGGCACAGAGATGAGAAAATGTAAATCAGTTAGATTAATAATAAATGAGAAGTACAGCATACAAAGGTGATGAAACTATGTCATGGGGGAAGAAGAGAAACTGGGTAGTGTGTCCTGGAGATGAAGTGGTAGGAAAGTGAGAACCTTGAAATTCATGTGAAGAATTTTGGTCTTATTTTCTATCTCTTGGGTGGCTACGTGATCCGTGACACCATTTATTTATTTATTTATTTTATTTATGATAGTCACACACAGAGAGAGAGAGAGAGGCAGAGACATAGGCAGAGGGAGAAGAAGCAGGATCCATGTACCGGGAGCCTGACGTGGGATTCGATCCCGGGTCTCCAGGATCGCACCCTGGGCCAAAGGAAGGTGCCAAACCCGCTGCACCACCCAGGGATCCCCGGGACACCATTTAGAGTGGGATCTTGCCACTGAATGAAGGATGATAGGAAAGGATATAAGGTCAGAAGGCAGCTTGGCTAGCTGGGATCTGTAAATACTAGCGCAGTTCAGTAAGTGGTAGTGCCAGGCACTCCAAGTTGGCAGTAGGGGAGTGGGATACTCAAATGACTCTGCTATTTGATGTGGCAGGAGAGAAGAATCCATGGCTGTCTGGGATTTCTAGCCTGTATGTTTGACAAGACTATAGTAAGGAGAACTTCTACAGGTAAAGACTGATTCTGGTTGCACACCTAAGCCATTCCGCATAGAGAAGTGTAGTCAGACTTGGAGAATTCTGTGCAAAGGCGGAGCTTAAGTCATGGGAAGAAATGAAGTTGTCATTGAATCTCCTCTTCCAAGTCCTTCTCTTTGGCTTCTTTCCATTCCAAATGTATGGCCCTTGTATCACCCTCCAAGGTCTACCCAATCCTACCTGGTCAATTTTGAAGCTGTATTATCATTTCCTTAGAGCTGTGTTGTCTAGTACTAGTTATGTGTGGCTAATGAACACTTGAAGTGTGGTTAGTCTGAATTAAGATGTACCATAAGTACAAAAAACTTGTACTCTGTATGAAAAAAACAAGTGTTGAATAGATCAATACTATTTAATATTATTATATTTTGAAATAATAAGTGTAGTAAGTTAAATAAATAATATTATTAAATTAATATAGCTGTTCATCTTAAGAACTGAAAACTAAGATACATATGTGGCTGTGTTATATTTATATGGATAATGCTTTCTAGAATATATGTATAGTAATAGCATAGTAATATGATATAACTTAAAGTGGGATATAACTAAGACAGTTTACAAATCAGAACATCTATAACCCCATCTCTCTGGGCACTGTGATTCCTTATCTTCTTCTATTTATCTATGTTACTCTGATATGTAAATTCCACCAGTATGAAGTTTGTGGGCTTTCTTAATGATATTACCCTAGTCATTAAGCAGCTCCCTAGTAAGGATATTAATTGCCTGGGTCTTTTTTTTCTAGGAAGTCCTTGACATGAACATTGTCAGGCAGTAGTTTGCCTAGTAAACTAGCTATCGGAGACAAAACAGAAACAAAACCAAAATAAAACACTTGATTTGAGACTTTTTTCATAGTATAAATGCTTCTGCAAAGGCCAATTTCATCCTACCACTATTTTACCAAGTTGTTTGCTACATTCCTGCAATAGGGAGACAGTTTGAGCAGATTCTTACTTTCATATTCTTTCAAATGGAAGCCATTTGTTGAGCCAAAGGATCAGCTATGACTTTAGAGCACTAATACTCTAGAACTTTTTGCAATGATAGAAATATTCTATATTCTATGCTAGCTGGCTACTGAGCACTTGACCTGTAGTCAGTACAATGAGAAACTGAATTTTTAATTTAATTTAATAATTAATTAATATTAAATTAAATGTAAGTAGTCACATGTGGCTAATGGCTACTGTATTGAACAGCCCAGGTCTGGAGATGAGCAGGACAGATGGGAAGTTCTGATTCTTTTTATGCAAACATAAAATATATATGTATATCAAATCATCATGTATAAACTTTGAATATATACAATTTCATTTTCAATTATACCTCAATAATAAACCTGGGGGAAAAGAACAAGAAACTTACACAAGCCCAGTTTCTAACTTGTGTAAACAGGGCTGGGATAAGCAGTGAGGATTGAACAGATTTG
This sequence comes from Canis lupus familiaris, assembly GCF_011100685.1. Lineage (NCBI taxonomy): Eukaryota > Metazoa > Chordata > Mammalia > Carnivora > Canidae > Canis > Canis lupus. The sequence goes on from NW_023331395.1 coordinate 14,532, forward strand.
CTCCAATCTAAAACATATTGATCCTTCCTCCTGGGAAAAAGAACACAGAACCTACTTTCAATATATTTTGTCACTATACTTTTTTTCCCTTAAAACTTTGGTGAATATTCTCTTAATTCCAATTAATATAACGTAAATTTGTGAATACAATCCCTGCAACCTCTACCTCTTTATTATACAAAATTAAAACACAAACTTTCAAGGTTCTTAAATAAGAGCTATTAAGTCCATAAGGAGGACTTTCCCCTTCACTCTTGGTTGCTGAACATAAGTGCATTCCATGGTCACTTACAAAGTTCTTTAAGCACCAAGAGAGAACTCATTATTACAGAATAATCATCTTGGTTCTTTAAAAAAAACATTAGACTACTGGTTTGGGCCCAGTGAAGAGAACCATGTGGAATTTCCTACTCTATATTCAGGTTCAGACAAAACATGTCTATCCCCCTAGGTAATGAGGTTCAGAGCAAAAAGAAAATCTCATGCCGTATTAAAAGAAACATTTGACAATAGCTGGAGGCATATTATACTTGTCTTAATCACATAAGATTCATCAATCTCATTTTCATTATTTCAGATTCCAGATGAACTCACTACTTTGTCAGATTAATCAAAAAGTCACGGATCAAACAAACAAATGAGCAGACAGACAAACAACAGAATCAGGCTTATAAATATAGAGAACAAACTGGTAGTTGCTAGAGGAATTGGGGTACAGAGATGGACAAAACTGTTGAAGGGGAGTGGGAGTACAGGCTTCCAGTTATGGAATGAATAAGTCAGAAGGATGAAAGGCACAGCATAGGGAACACAGTCAATGGTATTGTAATAGTGTTGTGTGGTAACAGATGGCAGCTACACTTGTGGTGAGCATAGCATAATGTATAAACTTATCAAATCACTACATTGTATGCCTGAGAGTAATTTAACATTGTGTGTCAACTATACTTCAATTAAAAAATAAACTAATTTTAAAAAGGTATTGATCAATGAAACTTGAATTTAGGTAGTTGACTGTCTAAGTCAATTCTAGTTCCTGAAGCTCATTCTACTGCACTTCAGAAACCTAAGACTTAATGATTGATCAGTATTTTTAGGTTCATCCTATGAAAAACAACATAGTAGTTTCTTCATGGTTTTATTAATCCCCAATTGGCAAAAATACAGATTAATATATCAGTGGAACTTTGAATTAAATTAATAATACTGAATGTGTATATACTTAACAAAGATTTTTTTAAATGGTGGCTATATTAAAAATTTTCTTATGTTCTGAGAAAAGTCATTTACAAAGACAAATCTCAGATTTAAACACTGGAGAAGTCTGATTATTTCTGCTTCAGAACTGCCAGGTACTATAGGAACAGAAAGGCAGAACATATATATTTTTTCCCAATTGTTTATGCATTTTATTTTTATTTTTATTATTTTTTAATAATAAATTTATTTTTTATTGGTGTTCAATTTGCCAACATACAGAATAACACCCAGTGCTCATCCCGTTAAGTGCCCCCCTCAGTACCCGACCCAGTCACCCACCCCCCCCGCCCTCCTCCCCTTCCACCACCCCTAGTTCATTTCCCAGAGTTAGGAGTCTTCATGTTCTGTCTCCCTTTCTGATATTTCCTACCAATTTCTTCTCCCTTCCCCTCTATTCCCTTTCACTATTATTTATATTCCCCAAATGAATGAGACCGTATATTTAATTTAAAGTTGACCTCAAAAGGCAAGTCCAGTAGTTCCAAGAACGACTGTATATAAGAATTGCATTTGTTTAAAAATATGCAGATTCCAAGATGCTGGGTCCAGTAATCTGTATTTGAACAAGTACAAGTGATTTTTAGACAGTCTAGCTGTTGAAAACCCTTTGAAATCTGATTCTTCTAAACTATGCTAACTATTAGCAATAGCTATTTATCTGTCTACCCAAAGAGTACATTTGTACATTCAATTGTTTAACCTCTAAGCCCAAGCACTGCTCCATAAACAGTATTTAAAAGACTTCACAATGCAGATAATTCTGGACAGTTATTACTTGGTAATGTAAAATAAATTTTGGTCCTCAATGTCCAGAACTTGCAGGAATTCGTTTACTTGAAATAAAAGTCAATGATCTGTGAAGAACCCTAATTGCTGGTCAATACAAGAAGGATAAAACAGAGTTATAAATCCAGTAATTAGTTCATTCTTTCCATCGCTCCTATTTCTCACTATGGACAAGAACTCTGCTGCTAAAAGAGTGAATTTACGTTGAGGATTGTTAAGTCCTCTAAAAAGTGTCTCACTCTTTTTCAGTAACTATGTGTGAAGAGAACTAAAACAAAATGTCTCATCATTAAAATCTAAGATGTCCAAGGGCTCAGATCACTGGCCATGAGGGGAGTATTCTTCTACAGATGATTTTTTTCCAGGTGATATAGAACTAATTTGAGTTAAAAATATAAGTTAATTTAAAACAGTTATTTGGAGTCATGAAGATAGCTTTTGTGGGGCAAAAGAAATTTAAGGCAAAACAGTGATACAAAAACACATGCTTGGTAGGGAAAGAAGAAACTAGAAGTGACAGTTAAGTATTAACAGAAATTATTTCTCAACAGGGTGACAATATCTATAAATTAATTATGATTTCTCCATGAGTCAGGAGTATTCTCAAACATTCACAGATGATATTGAATTAATCAGCAAAGGCTCCATCACTTGGTCTGTGCTCCACTTCCTGAAATTTGCAGGGCTATGTCTTTGAAATTCAAGTGTTCATAAAAGATCAAGTGCAAGATGTCATCTCTGTTCTATGTTCAACTCACATCCATGACGTTTGTTTCCATAAACCTGAGGAATGTTCCTTGATTTTAAGCTCAGGTGGATTCCAAATGAATCTTTTCCTTTAGAGTGTTCAAGAAATAAGGGTAAAAGAAAAGGAGAAAGTATGAGAGCAAGTATTAGGATACAAGGATAAAGGACTGAACACTATGAAGTCTAAACAAAGCTATATTTGCAGGTTACATTTGTATATATAGCAACAATTTACCCAGATCACTACCATACTTATCTTGCTTTCATTGCTGAAAGGATTTGAAAACTTGGGGCATTCTTAGATATGTTAACTTTCTGGATAGTTGTATCTTGTTGTCAAAGTTACTCTTTGATTCTTTTCTTTTTTTATAATTTATTTTTTATTGGTGTTCAATTTGCCAACATATAGAATACATCAGTGCTCATCCCGTCAAGTGCCCCCTTCAGGGCCCGTCACCCATTCACCCCCACCACCCCCGCCCTCCTCCCCTTCCACCACCACCCCTAGTTCGTTTCCCCCAGAGTTTAGGAGACTTTCATGTTCTGTCTCCCTTTCTGATATTTTCCACTCATTTTTTCTCCTTTCCGCTTTTTCCCTTTCACTATTTTTATATTCCCCAATGAATGAGACCATATAATGTTTGTCATTCTCCAATTGAACTTATTTCACTCAGCATAATACCCTCCAGTTCCATCCACATTGAAGCAAAATGGTGGTATTTGTCATTTCTAAGGCTGAGTAATATTCCATTGTATACAATTCTTTTCTTAAGAACTATTGTTAAAGGGCATGAATTATTCCTAAAAGTAATTTCCAAAATGTTCAATAGGGGAAAAACCCCACCATTTCACTTAGAAATCATTTGTGCTTATGAAAAATTACTATTGATCTTATTGACTTTTATACAACTTGTTACCTTGGTATCCAAGCACAGTTCTGCTAAAGTGACTATTTAAAACCATCCAGGAAATGCCGTGTCATTGGCCCTAGATCACACACTCTCTTACAAATATTTGTGCAGATATCAAGAAATTCCAGTCTTTTCAATGACTTCTCTCCTCACCAAAAACACAATCCATGATTTTAATCCTCTCCTGATTATAATTCCCAATGTAAAGGCTATTAGTTTAAGTAAAGTTTTACCAAACTGTTAAGAAAAAAGAGCTGGAAGACAGCGAATCTTGACAACATACTGAAACTCTGATGTGATTACATTTTCAAAACACAGAGAACTTGATTATCCTTAAGATCAAATGAGTCATCCTTCCACTTATGGTCAATTCAGTGAGCAAAGGATAAATGAAAATAAACTTAGTTAATATACCCAAATTAGCTATGTATTATTAACTGTTAACTGACCTATTAAGACTGCTCAGCTCAATTCAACAGTTCACTGTTAATATAATCTGTTTCCATGCATAATCTGTCATCTACTCTTCAGAATATAAAGATTTTTTAGAGTTATAATTTAATCAGAAATCAATAAGAATTCTGTAATAGGTTTTTGGTTTCCAGGTATTAACACTAACATTTATTGTTATACATGAAAGTTTAGTTACAAAAGACTCTTCCAAAAATGCATAAATTACTTCAGATTTTTTGGTCCAGCATATAAGGAGTTTAGAAGTGTCATTCCATTTAGCAATAAGCAAAAAGCTAAACAAACTGAAAAATAAACACTTATTAAATCTATTAGGGAAGAGAGTTCATATGGCAAACTGCTGCCCCAGAAATTAGAAAAAACAAAAAGGGACAAACAGGGAATCACAATTTACCAAACCAGAAACTTACAAACAGAAATCTGTGGGAACAAGTGAAAGGGTAGGCACATCTGAACTATAAAGAATAAATTACTGGAGTCTCATTGCAGAAGAGCCTGAAAGTTCCAGGTTCTTGTCATGGTAAAGGGAAGCCAACACTTGTGAGTTTTATCTCTAAGAGATCTACTAGGGGGCAGCCCGGGTGGCTCAAGGTTTACAAACACTGCCTTCAGCCCAGGGCGTGACCCTAGAGACCCGGGATCGAGTCCCACATCAGGCTCTCTGCATGGAGCCTGCTTCTCCCTCTGCCCATGTCTCTGCCTCTCTCTCTCTCTCTCCTCTCTCTCTCTCTGTATTGCTCATGAATAAATTAATAAAATCTTTAAAAAAGAGAGAGATCTACTAGGTTTCATCACAGTGAACATCTGAGAAAAAATCCTCATCCACATTACTAAAGACCTATTTACAGGGAGTAAATCACAGCTTTGTAATACAACCTGAAATCCGGCATTGTGATACCCCGGCTCTGGTTTTCTTTTTCAATATTCCCTGGCTATTCGGGGTCTTTTCTGATTAAACACAAATCTTAAGATGATTTGTTCCAACTCTCTGAAGAAAGTCCATGGTATTTTGATAGGGAATGCATTAAATGTGTAAATTGCCCTGGGTAGCATTGATGTCTTCACAATGTTAATTCTTCCAATCCATGAGCATGGAATATTTTTCCATCTCTTTGTGTCTTCCTCAATTTCTTTCAGAATGTTTCTGTAGTTTTTAGGGTATAGATCCTTACCTCTTTGGTTAAGTTTATTCCTCGGTATCTTATGCTTTTGGGTGCAATTGTAAATGGGATTGACTCCTGAATTTCTCTTTTCTTCTGTTTCATTGTTAGTGTATAGAAATACCACTGACTTCTGGGCATTGATTTTGTATCCTGCCACACTGCCGCATTGCTGTATGAGTTCTAGCAATTTGGGTGGAGTCTTTTGGGTTTTCTATGTAGAGTATCATGTCATCCGCAAGGAGGGAGAGTTTGACTTCTTTGCCAATTTGAGTGCCTTTTATTTCTTTTTGTTGCCTAGTTGCTGAGGCTAGGACTTCTAGTACTATGTTGAATAGCAGTGGTGAGAGTGGACATCCCTGTCCTGTTCCTGATCTTAGGGAAAAGGATCCCAGTGTTTCCCCATTGAGAATGATATTTGCTTGTGGGCTTTTCATAGATGGCTTTTAAGATGCTGAGAAATGCTCCCTCTATCCCTACACTCTGAAGAGTTTTGATCAGGAATGGATGCTGTATTTTGTCAAATGCTTTCTCTGCATCTATTGAGAGTACCATATGGTTCTTGTTTTTTCTCTTGTTGATATGATCTATCATTTTGATTGCCTTATGAGTGTTGAACCAGCCTTGTATCCCAGGGATAAATCTACCTGGTCATGGTGAATATCTTCTTAATGCACTGTTGGATATCCTATGGCTAGTATCTTGTTGAGAATTTTTGCATCTGTGTTCATCAGGGATATTGGTCTATAATTCTCCTTTTTGGTAGGGTCTTTGGTTTTGGAATTAAGGTGATGCTGGCCTCATAGAATGAATTTGGAAGTACTCCATCCCTTTCTATCTTTTGGAATAGCTTTAGTAGATCAATGGAACAGAATAGAGATCCAAAAATGGGCCCTCAACTCTATGGTCAACTAATATTCGACAAGCAGGAAAGACTAACCACTGGAAAAAAGACATTCTCTTCAATAAATGGAGCTGGGAATATTGGACAGCCACATGCAGAAGAATGGAACTAGACCATTCTCTTACATCATACACAAAGATAAACTCAAAATGGATGACAGATCTAAATGTGAGACAAGATTCCATCAAATTCTAGAGGAGATCACAGGCAACACCCTTTTTGAACTTGGCCCCAGCATATTCTTGCAAGATACATCCATGAAGGTAAGGGAAACAAAAGCAAAAATGAAACTATTGGGACTTCATCAAGATAAAAAGCTTCTGCACAGCAAAAGAAACAGTCACAATGGGGATCCCTGGGTGGCGCAGTGGTTTGGCGCCTGCCTTTGGCCCAGGGCGCGATCCTGGAGACCTGGGATCGAATCCCACATCGGGCTCCCGGTGCATGGAGCCTGCTTCTCTCTCTGCCTATGTCTCTGCCTCTCTCTCCTCTCTTTGTGACTATCATAAATAAATAAAAATTAAAAAAAAAGAAACAGTCAAGAAAACTAAAAGACAACCTACAGAATGGGAGAAGATATTTGCAAATGACCTATCAGATAAAGGGCTAGTATCCAAAATCTATAAAGAACTTATTAAAACACAACATCAAAGAAACAAACAATCCAATCATGAAATGGGCCAAAGACATGAACAGAAATTTCACAGAGGAAGACGTAGACATGGACAACAAGCACATGAGAAAATGCTCTGTATCACTTGCCATCAGGGAAATACAAATCAAAAACCACAATGAGATACCACCTCACAGCAGTGAGAATGGCTAAAATTAACAAGACAGGAAACAAGAAATGTTGGAGAGGATGTGGAGAAAGAGGAACCCTCTTGCACTGTTGGGGGGAGTGTGAACTGGTGCAGACACTCTGGAAAACTGTGTGGAGTTTTCCCAAAGAGTTAAAAATAGAGTTAACCTATGACCCAGCAATTGCACTTCTGGGGATTTACCCCAAAGATACAGATGCAGTGAAATGGCAGGACACCTGCACCCCGATGTTTATAGCAGCAATGTCCACAATAGCCAAACTGTGGAAGGAGCTTTGGTGTCCATTCAAAGATGCATGGATAAAGATGATGTGGTCTATGTATACAATGGAATATTACTCAGCCATTATAAATGACAAATACCCATGATTTGCTTCAATGTGGATGCTGAGTGAAGTAAGTCAATTGGAGGACAAACATTATATGGTCTCATTCATTTGGGGAATATAGATATAGTGAAAGGGAATAAAGGGGAAAGGAGAGAAAATGAGTGGGGAATATCAGTGAGGGTGACAAAACATGAGAGACTCCTAACTCTGGGAAACGTGCAAGGGGTGGTAGAAAAGGGAGGTGGACGGGGGTGTGGGGTAACTGGGTGATGGGTACTGAGAGGGACATTTAATGGGATGAGCACTGGGTGTTTTTCTATATGTTGGCAAATCGAACTCCAATTTAAAAAATATATTAAATAAATAAATAAATAAATAAGGAGTAAATCATGTTTACCTTTCAATAAAAAATTACAAAGCTCACTAAAAGGAAATAACAAACAGTTTTAAGAAACTTCAAAAGCATCAGAACCAGTCAGTTATGGAAGGAATGTTTACATTATCAGACAGAAAAAAAAATTTAAACTTATGATTACAATGCCAACGTGCAAGAACAGATGCATAAGTACAAATGAAATTCTGTAAAAGAATAAAAAAGAAATGCTAGAGATCAAAATATTATATCAAAAATGAAGAATGCATCTGATGGGTCTTATTAGTAAACTAAATTCAGCTGAGGAAATAATCACTAAAACTTAAAGGTGTATCAATAGAAACTTTTAAAAACCAAAAAGCACAGAAAAAAAAGACTGGAAAATAGAAAATAGAAAATACAGGGGGTGCCTGGTTGGCTTAGTTGGTTAGCATCTGACTGGATTTTGGCTTAGGTCATGATTTCAGTGTCATGAAATCTGACCCCAAGTCAGGCTCTGTGCTGGGCATGGAGCCTCCTTATGATTCTTTCTCTCCCTCTGTCCCCTCCACCATTCTTACTCTCTTTTTTCTCCCTCTCTAAAAAACAAACAAACAAAAAGAACCTACAAAAAAACACAGAAAATCGAAGAATTTGTGTGATAACTAAAAAAAGATGAATTATACCTCTAGTGGGAATATGAGAAGAAAAAGAAAGAAAGAAAAGAGCAAAATAAATATTTGAAGCAATAATGACTAAGATTTTTTTCTTCCAAATTAATGCTAGACACCAAACATGGGTCTAAGAAGCTCAGAGAGCTCAGAGAACTCCAGCAGAATAAATGCCAAAACAATCAGCCAACCAAACAAATGAACAAGCTGTGCCTAGTCATACCATATTTAAACTTCAGAAAATCAAAGACAAAGAAAAAATCCTGAAAGATCAGTGGGAAAAACACATCTTACCTACAGAAGGGCAAAAGTAAGTACTACACCTAACTCCTCCCCAGAAATGGACGGAACAAAATATTTAAAGTATTGCAGGAAAACAACCACCAACGTAGAATTTTAAACCCTGAATAATTATGCTTCAAAAGTGAAAGAGAAATACTTTCTGAGAAAATAAAAATTGTAAAGTCTTGATGCCAGTAGACTCACCTTGTAAGAACTGTTTAAAAAGTTTTTTAGACAGAAGGAAACCATACAGAAAATACAATATATTAAGAAATATTAAGGAAAATGTAAATATAAATTTATAAGTGAGAAATTCAGATCTACATAGAGGAAAGGTATCAGAAAAGGAATAAGTAAAAGTAATATAAGCTTTAATTTTTCTTTTTCATAATTCATCTAACAGATTATAATTTGTTCAAAATAATAATAGCAATAACATATTTGGTTATATGTAATGATCAAGTGGGATTCATCTCAGGTGTTCAAGGCTGGGATTAATTGAAAATAAATTAATTTAACCATCACATCAACAGACTAAAGAAGAAATACGACATGATCATATCAATAGATTTTTTTAAAGCATATAACAAACCCAACATCCATTCATGATAAAAATTTTCAGCAAACTAACAATAGAGAAGTCTCTCAATTTGGTCAAGAATATCAACAAAAGTCTACAGCTAATATTGATGAAGTGGTGAGAAACTTGAAACTCCCATTAAGATCAGGTACAAGGCAAGGATTTAACCTCTCACCACTATTTTTCAACATCATAGAGAAGTTCTAGCTCATGCAAATAGATAAGAAAAGGAAATTAAAGGTATATGGATTGAGAATTAGCAAAACAAACTCTGGAACTAATAAGTGATTATAACAAGGTTGCAAGATACAAAGTTAATATATAAAAGTTGATCTCTTTCCTATACACCAGCAATAAGTAGAATTTGGAATTAAGAAGAGTTTAGCATTTATATTGGTACCCCCTAAGATGAAATACTTAGATATAAATCTAACAAAATATGTATAAGATCTGTGTGAGGAAAACTACAAAAGAAGAACTAAATCCATGGAGAGATATTGCATGCTCATAAACAGGAAAAGTCAATGTTTTCAAGTTATTAGTTCTTCCTGTCTTGATCTATAGGCTCTATGCCTTCTAATCATAATCCCAGCAAGGTATTTTGTGGATATCGACAAATTGATTCTAAAGCTGATATGGGAAGGGAAAAAAGACCCAGAATAGCCAACACAATATTGAAGTAGAAGAATGAAGTTATAGGACTGACACAGTCTGACTTGAAGATTCATTGTAAATCTACAGTAATCAAGACAGTATAGTACTGGTGAAAGAATAGAGAAATAAATCAATGGAACAGAAAACCCAGAAAGAGACCAATATATAGTCAACTGATTTTGGACAAAGAAGTAAAGGCAACAAGGAAGTCTTTCCAACAATGGTGCTGGAACAAGTAAATCTACATGAAAAAAAATTTTTTAAATATAGACACATACCTTATCCTCTTCACAAAAATAAACTCAAAATAAATCATAAACCTACATGCAAAACTACAAAGCTCCTAGAAGATAGCATAGAAGAAAATGTAGAAGACTTGGTTATGACAGACTTTTAGACACAATAAGAAAGGTAATATCGTTGTAAGAAATAATTGATAATTTGGACTTTGTTAAGGTTTAAAATTTTTCTGCTCTGTGAAAAACACTGACAAGAGAATAAGAAGAAAAGTCACAGGCTGGGAGAAAAGATTTGCAAAAGAAATACCTAATAAAGGACTGTTACCCAAATATATAAAGAACTTCTAAAAGTCAGCAATTAGAAAAAAAAAAAAAAACTTGATTAAAAAAATGTGCCAAAGATCTTAACAGACACTTCACAAAAATATATATATACAGATGGCAAATAAGGATATGAAAATATACTCCAGGGATCCCTGGGTGGCGCAGCGGTTTAGCGCCTGCCTTTGGCCCAGGGCGCGATCCTGGAGACCCGGGATCGAGTCCCATGTCGGGCTCCCTGCATGGAGCCTGCTTCTTCCATCTGCCTGTGTCTCTGCCTCTCTCTCTCTCTCTCTCTCTCTCTCTGTGACTATCATAAATAAATAAAAATTTTTAAAAAATTTAAAAAAAATAAAAAAAAAAAAAAGAAAATATACTCCACATCATATGTCACTGGGGAAATGCAAATTGAAACAACAATGAGATACTACTACACAGCTATCAGAATGGCAAAAAATCCCAAACACTGGTAACACTGGATACTGGTAAGGATGTGGAGCAACGGAATCTCTCATTCATTGCTGGAGGGCATGCAAAATGGTACAGTCACTTTGGAAGACAGTTTGGAAGTTTCTTACTAAACTAAACCTACTCTTACCATATGTTCCAGCATTTACACTCTTGGTTTTTACCCAAATGAACTGAAAACTCATGTCTACACGAAAACCTGCACATAGATGTTTATAGCAGCTTTATTTGTAGCTGCCAAAACTTGGAAGCTGCTGAGATGTCCTTCAGTAGATGAGTGGATAATTCACTGTGGTATATCTAGACAATGGAGTATTATTCAGTGCCTAAAAGAAATGATCTATCAAGCCATGAAAAGACATGGAAGAAACTAAAATGTATATTACTAAGTGAAAAGCCAATCTGAAACAGCTATATGCCACATGATTCCAATTATATAACATTCTGGCAAACAAAAAACTGCAGAGATGGTTAAAAGACCACAGGCTGCCAGGAGTTGGGCCAAGGGGAGGAAGGGGGAGGAATGAACAGGCCAAGCACAGAGGATTTTTAGGCAGTGAAACTATTCTCTATGATAACACAATAGCAGATACAGATCTTTATATATTTGCCCAAACCTATAGAATGTAGAGCATCAAGAGTGACCCCTAAGGTAAACTATGGGCTTTGTATGTTGCTATGTCATTGTAGGTTCATTAATTGTAGCAATGTACTACATGGTGTGGGATGTCGATATTGGGGGACATCGTTCACCTAGGCAATAGGGAGTAATGAGAACTCTCTGTACTTTTCACTCAGTTTGGCTGTGAACCTAAACCTGCCCTTAAAAAAAATCAAGTTTATAAATTTAAAAAACATGAACCCTTGCATAAATAAACCCATTTGGACCCATTAATGAAATAATGATTAAGTTGTGTATAGAGTTATTGAAGACACGTTTTTTTTCCTTTTTTAAAAATTTTCATCCCAGTTAGTTGACATACAGTGTAATATTAGCTTCAGATGTACAATATAGTGATACAACACTTCCACACAACACACGGTGTTCACCACAGCAAGTGCCCTCCCTAATCCCCATTACCTATTTCACCCATTCCCAACACCTACCTCCCCTCTAGTAACCATCAGTTTGTTCTCTATAACTTAAGAGTCTGTTTCTTGGTCTCTCTCTCTCTCTCTCTCTCTTTCTCTCTCCCTATGTGCATTTGTTTTGTTTCTCAAATTTCACATTGGAGTGGAATCATATGGTGTTTGTCATTCTCTGACTAACTTATTTTGCTTAGCATTATACCCTCTAGCTCTATCCATGTTGTTGCAAATGGCAAGATTTCATTCTTTTTATGGCTGAATAACATTCCACCATATATCTATACCACACCTCTTTGTCCATAAATCAACTGATGGACACTTGGGCTGCTTCCCTAATTTTGCTATTGTAAATAATGCTGCTATAAACATAGGTGTGCATGTATCCCTTTGAATTAGTGTTTTTGTATTCTTTGGGTAAATACCCAGTAGTGCGTGACTGTAAATTCTTTGAAAATAAATACCTCTCTCATTCAATGTGTTTCTATATCCTAGATAATAGACTAAAGAAGAATAGGTATATGGTAATCATTTATTGAAAAAAATAAATAAATGAATTGACTGCTCCGTTAGCACTTTCTTTCATAAATATATTTGATATGACTCTTCCTTCCACAATCCTGCCTACTTAATGTAAACCCCAAGAGGGCAGGGACCATGCCATCTTCATTCTTCATACTTACCAAAACACTATGCCTGATTTGCTATAGATGCCCAGTAAGTTGTTGTTGGAGGAAGGGAAGGAAGGAAGGAAGGAAGGAAGGAAGGAAGGAAGAAGGAAGGAAGGAAGGAAGAAGGAAGGAAGGAAGGAAGGAAGAAAAAAGAAAGAAAGAAAGAAAGAAAGAAAGAAAGAAAGAAAGAAAGAAAGAAAGAAAGAAAGAAAGAAAGAATTTAAAGTCTGAATGCTAATGCCCATGCTCTTTTCCTTACAGTAGTATGCCTGAATTCATCCTTCAAGAATTTAATAGGAATTCTGGGATGCCTGGATGGCTCAGCGGTTGAGTGTCTGCCTTCAGCTCAGGGTGTGATCCCGGGGTCCAGGGATGGAGTCCCACATCAGGTTCCCTGCAGGGAGCCTGCTTCTCCCTCTGCCTATATTTCTGCCTCTCTCTCTCTCTGTGTCTCTCATGAATAAATAAATAAATCCTAAAAATAAGAATTTAATAGGAATTCTAAGGTTAAAGAAAGTTCTCCAGTCTAGCTTCATAGATCTTGGTTTAAAAGAGGTTCAAATTGTATTTGGCGTAGTACCTTGGAAGTCTTTGTTGTAATGGTGTATCATAAATAATAAAAAGGGAATACAACATGTCAGGTAGTTCATCCTCTGGACAAGTCCTTTCTAACAGGCAGCCTTTATATTATGGAACAGGCAGCCTGTATCACTATCAAATTAGTTTCATTTATTCATTATGTTAATCATTAAATATTATTGAGCTTTTAATGATCATATTGAATTTTTGGAGATGTCTTTATATCAGCCAGGAAAAAAGTTATTAATCACATTCTTCAGCTTTCCACATGACATTTGTCAGCTAGTAAATCATGCAATCCTGCAGCTTGTGAGTATATGCCTCCCCAAGCTGCCACTGGCTATAGTAGGACCTCCACTTCCCTACGGCTTCTTTGGCCAGTGGTGAGTGTGGCAATGGTCCAGGCTCTGCCATCAGTCTTTGACTCAAACCTGAGTTTCTTATTTGTAGAATGTAGATAAGAGTAATTACCTTATGTGTGTTGTGAGGAGTAAATTTATGCAATGATACAGTACATATTTCCATTTAAAAATGTTAGGGATCCCTGGGTGGCTCAGCAGTTTAGCGCCTGCCTTCAAGCCAGGGTGTGATCCTGAAGACCAGGGATCGAGTCCCATGTCAGGCTCCCTGCATGGAGCCTGCTTCTCTCACTGCCTGTGTCTCTACCTCTCTCTCTTTCTCTGTCTCTCATGAATAAATAAAATCTTTAAAAAAAATTTTTTAAATAATAAAGATGTGGTTTTCCTCCTATTCAGTTTCATTTGGGGCAATTTATGCAAAGGCACAGAGGTAAGATCAGGTTTAAACAGGAGCCTCTAAAAAAAAGATTTACCAACAACCAATCCTTAGTTCTACACAGTCTTCTTCTCATGTTCTTACCAATTTCATGATAATGGACATCTAGCCTTCAGTTCAAAAGCAGGCTCAAAACCTCCCAAGGGAGTATTCAGCCAGTTTCAAAGTAAGAATATCCACTCAATGGCAGTGCCTTAAGACAGATAAGCTGTTACTATGTCCACATGCAACCTAGCTCCATGACCTTCCCCATCACCTATCATTATCACCTGCAAGGGAACAATGAAGATTCCCCCAAGAATAAGCCCACTTTCAGAAATAAGTTGAAAAGATCACAGGTTTTCACTTCAAGTAAATAGGCAATTCATTTTGCTCATTTGTTTTGTTTTTTAAATTCCATATATGAGTGAAATCACATGATATTTGTCCTTCTCTGACTGACTTATTTTGCTTAGCATGATAGCCTCTAGATCCACCCATGTTGTTGCAAATGGCAAGATTTCATCTTTTTATGGCTGACTAATATATACCATCGTGTACACACACACACACACACACATTTTTCTTTACCCATTCATCAATTAATGGACAGTTGGACTGTTTCCATAATTTGGCTATTGTAAATAATGCTATAAACATAAGGGTAAGGGTACATGTATCCCTTTGAATGACTGTTTTTGTATTCTTTGGGTAAATACCCAGCAGTGTGATTGTTGGTTGGTAGGGTAGTTCTATCTTTAACTTTTTGAGGAAGCTCCATACCATTTTCCACAGAGACTGCAACAGTTTGCATCTTCACAACAGTGCACAAGGGTTCCTTTTTTCCCACATCCTCACCAACACCTGTTGTTCTTTTTTTTTTTTAAGATTTTATTTTTATGTATTATTCATGAGAGACACAGAGAGTGAGGCAGAGACATAGGCAGAGGGAGAAGCTTCCCTGTGGGAAGCCTGATGTGGGACTCGATCCCAGGACTCCAGGATCATGCTCTGAGCCAAAGGCAGACAGACGCTCAACCACTGAGCCACCCAGGCATCCCCACACCTGTTGTTCTTATGTTATTGATTTTAGTCATTCTGACAGGTGTGAGGTGATATTTCACTGTGGTTTGATTTGCATTTCCCTGATGGAAAGTTGTGATGAACGTCTTTTCATCTGTCTGTTATCCATCTAGATATCTTCTTTGAAGAGGGGAAGGGGTGGAGGTGGGTGAAATAGGTGATGGGGATTCAGGAGAACATTTGCTGTGATGAGCGCCAGGTGATATATGGAATTGTTGAATCACTATATTTACACCTGAAATTAATATAACATTGTATGTTAACTAACTGAAATTAAATGAAAACTTAAAAATAAATAAATTAATTAATTAATTAATAAAGGCAATTCAAATGATACAGACTAACTTATTAATCTTGAACATTGAGAAAGAAACAACTCAGAAAAAAATTTAAAAAGCAATTTTTATTGTAGTCACTAAACAATATTTATAGCTTATACACACATGTACACGTATAAATCTAGGCATTCCTTTTAAAAGAACCATATAGGAGATACGGCAGACTCAGCGAAGACACAATAGAATTTTTTTCTTTGACCATTGACAATGAAACATTATGTAAGCATGAAACCCCTGTAGACTCCATGCCTCTATGATCAGACTGCCAGGATTCAAACCCAACCACCATACCAAGCACTGTTAGCATGGGCAACCTAAGTGCTGGTTTCTTAACCTGCAAAATAGAGGTAATAATATATCCTACATCAGGATTCCTGGGTGGTTCAGTCAGTTAAGTGTCTGCCTTTGGCTCAGGTTATGATCCCAGGGTCCTGGGATCAAGCCCAGAGTTGGGCTCCATGCTAAGTGGGGAGCCTGCTTCTCCCTCTCCCTCTGCATGCTGCTCCCCCTGCTTGTGCTCTCTCTCTGTGTGTGCTCTCTCTCTCTCTGTGTGAAATAAATAAATAATAAAATCATATATATATATATATATATATATTTATAAAGACTAAAAGGAATTAAACAAGATAATTATAATAATATATGGAACATTATGTCATTATTATTATTTTCCCATAAACAACTCATAAGTGATCAGTAGATAGAAGAGTTAATGGATTTAATATCCCTTATATTTCCCTATGGCTCACAGACTCTTCACTTGCCACAAGAATATCCAAGTACAAACAGAGATCAAAATGACATGAGCAGTAGGACAGCATTAGATCACCACGGGTTTGAGGCTTTCTGCCACTTAAGAGTTGTGTGATTTAGGACAAGTAACTTAATTATTCCATCCTAAAATTTCCTCATGTTGAGAAAGTATTATTAACATCACTTCATAGGATTGCCATGAACATTAAATAAAGAGGTGTATGTAAATGTATTGGCATTGGGCACAACCCATAAAGCCCATGGATGGCATGCTTGGCTGTTACTCTCCCAATAATTCCTCCATCTTCCAGATCCCTTCTCCTCATCCAAACTAAATTAGGAAGCCATACTAGGAGTAAATTATATATATATATATATATATATATATATATATATATATATATATATTCCCACTTGTTAATTATGCATAGTGTCCTAATTTGGATTATTTAGAGTCCAGAACACAGAAGAAAAGGTAAGAAGGAGACAGAAGACAAAGAGTCCCAAGCCAAGTATGAGGCATGGTAACAGAATGCACAGGGGAGCCTCAAGGGAGAGGAGAAAAACCACAGAGTTTGCAGACACTGACACACTGACATTTAGGGAAAAGCCCAGCTGACTGTCAGTCAACTTAGAAAGCCAGGCTCAGAGTACACAACTTGTCACAACTTACCCTTCTGACTTGCCCCGAGCTCCCCACATCTGAACCCTCCTCAGTCTTCATTTTGCAACTTAAATATCACTTCAAAGCCCTTTCAGACTTCCCTGTGAAAGCCGTTTCCCCTTAATCTTTATTCCAACGTAGCCCCTCATTTGTTTCCTTGACCACGCTTTCAGTTTTCTACTTGTTTATCATTTGTCTCCCCAAAGGGGATGTATGTACCATGAGGAAGGGGACTAATTGCTCCAGGTCACACTAATGGCTCAGCATCTCCCACAGTGCCCAGAGAAGGGTGTGTTAATTATTTGAGTGATCATTCTTTTAAATGTACTTGGCATAGATTAACTCATTGATTCACAGATTAGTTTAATCCTTTCATCAACACCATGTGGTAGGATTATCATCTCCATTTTACAGAAGAAATTGTGGCTCAAAGAGTTAGACAAGTTTCAGAGTCCACAGAGCTAATACAAATGGGCTTGAACCCACCTCTATCTGACTGAACAGCCCATCTCTCAGCCATCCATGATGTATCTCCATGACTGCCTTCACAGGGCACTGTGGTGATGGGTATATTTTAGGGATCCCATGGAACAGAGCACTAGGAGCCCCATGTGGTGCCACCAAACTGCATGGCTCTAGAAGGAGGTACTCTGGTCCCACACGAAACTGGAAGCAAGATGGTTGTTTTATACACATGGCTTAAATCCTGTTTGCAAAGATTAAATGTAGAAGCATAAGGAAAATGATCTTACTGGTTGTTCCTCTTGGTCTTCTTTGTAGATTCCTCCCCTTCTCTTCAACCTTTTAATGGCAGAGATTTCTAGGTTTGATTTTGGGTATCTTCTTTTCATCTACACTACTCTCTTAGTGATTCTGTCTTGATAAAGTCTCTCTCTGGCTTTATGTAATATCCATATGCTAATAACTTCCAAATTTATATATTCAGCCTGGACTTCTCCCCTGTAATATTAACTAGGGAATTAGATTACCACTCAGAATCTTCACTTGTATACCTGAGAGAAATCTCACAATTAATTCCAAATATTCTCCAGCTCAAGTGTGTGTCCAATTGTGTAAATAAATCTCAGCATCATCATTGACTCCCCTCTTTCTATCACACCTCACAGATAATCAATTAACCAGTTTCATTGAGTCTTTCCTCAAAATAAACCCAGAATCCAATTAGTCATCATCGCCTTTCCTGCTACCATGTGGTCTGCTCCATCAACGTCTCTTGCCTGAATGACTACAAAAGGCTTACCTTATTTACTCTCGCTCTCTTATCTCTGAAAATCTATTCTTAATATAATTGGCAGAGTGGTCCTTTTAAAATATGTCAGATCTTATGACTTACCTGCCTAAAACTTGGCAATGGCTCCCATCTTACCCAGATAAATGTAAAAGTCTTTCAAGTGGTCTCCATTACTTTTTTGACCTTCTATCCTATGTCTCTCACCCCAGATTACTATACTCTAGCCATCCTGATCCTCTTGATCTTTGAACTCTCCTGATGTGCTCTTGTTATGTGGCCTCTGGCTCTTGTTGAATTATACTACTGCCTGGAAATACCTCCAAACTTTTCCTCAAATCTCACTTTTTCAGTGATGTATGACTTGACCACCTCATTTACTATTCCAACTTTGCCTCTCACTGTCATCTACTTCCCCTGCTTTAATTTTTTTCTATAATTTATATCATCTTTTAGTGTAAACTTAAAAATTCTAATTTATCATCTTTCTTATTTATTGTCTGTCTCCTTCCACTAAAATATAAGATAAACAAGGACACAAACTTACTTTGTTTTATTCACTGAGGTATTGCACTTACTTAGAATAGTAAATTATAGGTGCCCAATAAATATGTCTGAATGATCAATATTATACTTTATATTCCATACTTGCAAAGGTATTTATGCCACTTCTCAGTCTTCTTAAGCTTGCTAAATTTATGACTAGGTTTAAGAAAAGAAGATAAGATGGTTTCCAAAACTTCATACTAACCAATAAGGAAAGCACAAAGACATACATAATGATAAAACTGAAGGTGGAAAGAATAAATGGAAAGGCAGAGGCAAGAGGCAAAAGAAAAAAGAAATAGGATCTAGAGAAAAGACAGACAAGTACGAATAATAAACTAAGAGAGTAAGTATAAGAGAAATCCTAAATATGAGATAAATATTGTCAGGAAAATAAAATGCGACTGAGTTCACCCTAAGAGTGGAATTAAACAAAATCTAGTTTGGTGCTTAGTTAGATTTTCAATCTACACTTACCATGATGAGCAATGAGTAGTGTGCAGAAGTGTTGAGTCAATATGTTGCATACCTGAAACTAGTTTAAAATTGTATGTCAGTTATACTTCAATTTTTTAAAAAACCTTTTTCATGAAATAAACAATTTTTAAAATTTTTTCACTACTCACAATTATAAGAATAGTAGTTCTTTGTTTTATTCAATGTTGAAATTTTATTAATATTATATTTAAAAGCTTCTCTAGATCTATTATCACAAGAATATTTACTTACAAATTTAGCATTTCCCATGCTCTTCTTTTCTTTGCAGAGGACTATATTTTTATAGAGTATCATTTCCTTCTTTGTGAAGGAATTCCCTTAAGGTTTCTTGTACTGTAGGTCTGTGGGTAGTGAATTCTTCCACTTTTTATGCATCTGAAAATTTTTTTACTTTAATTTCATTGTAAAAGTATTTTCACCTAGTATAGAACACCAAATTGACAAGTTTTATTTTCCTTTAAGTACTTTAATGATGGTGCTTCACTGCCTTTGCTTGCATTGTTTCAAACAAGAAGTCTGATGTCATTTCTATCTTCGTTCTCTGTATATAATGTCTTTTTTTATCTTCATGCTGCATTTAAGATGTTTCTCTTAAAAAAAGATGTTTCTTTTTATCATTGATTTTAAGCAAATTCATTAAAATAAATCCCATGATTCCATTTTTTTCTAAATTACACATTTTTTTATATTACAGCATGAATTCACTGAATTTTAATGCTATAAGGGATGTTAGGGAGTACTAAGTTTCAGTTCTTCATTTTTAAAAATGAGAAAATCCAGAGCAAAAGTATGTGTGTATTAATGCAATTAGTAAATGTAAAGAAGACATAAAGAGAAACAAATCTGTAATGAAGAGTTTAGATAGATAGGTAGAGATAGATGATAGGTAAACAGATAAAAGGTAGATAGGCAGAGATAGAGATACATGGTAGGTTCAAGATGTTGGTAGAATATTAGTGTGAACCTTTTCAATAGGCAGCTAGAGATCTAGTATAAAATGAAGTTTGGGTCAGATAAATGGATTTGCTTTTATTTCTCCAGAGGTGTGAATGGGATATCCAAGACAGAATACACAAAATTAACCAAGAAGAATACCTCTAGCTGGGTAACAAAAATAGAAACTCTGAGGAGATGTAAGAAATGTAAGAGAACAAGCAAAAGAATATATAATCATATGAAAAGATATTACCAACTAAAGAAAATGTTTTATGAAAGAGTAGGCACTCTGTAGTAGTTGGAATGGTTCACAGAGGAATAAGAAGATAAAGACTGAAAAGTTCTAATAGAGCATGAGGTCCAAGATGGCAGTACAGGAAGTTCCTGAAGTCATTTCCTCCCAGACATATCCAATTTATAGCTACATATATATCATTTCCCTCTGAAGATCAGAAATTTAGATTAACTCCACTCCACCTCAAAGGATAAAAGAGCCACATCCAGGTGGGTAGGAAAGACAAAGACATGGTCTTGCAAAAAAAAAAAAAAAAATCCTGCCCCAACCCCCCAGAGCAACAACACACAATAGGAAAGGATCTCCCCAGACTTGTGCTTCTCCAGGAGCAGTTAGGTAGGGGTGGTTGCCTACATCAAGCAACCTGGTCCCTGGGATCTGCCTCAGAGAGATGAGCCTCTAGAATGGCTGGCTTGGAAAATCAATAAAGCTGATGCCCAGGGGTCCCAAAGTGCTATAAGAAACTTAGATTCCCCTCTTAGAGGGCTTCTGTGTGGTCCCACTAGTCCTGAGAAAGAGCAGCAGTTTGGAAATTGCCTAAACTATATGTGAGGGAGATTCATTTGCTGCTCTGGGGGCATCAGCTGGAAGGGCAAAGGACAGTTGAGATGCTCTCTGGAATGGAGGTACTAGCAGACACCACTGTTACACTCTGCACATAGGCTCCTAAGATAGGCAAGTGAGTTCAGATGTGGCATACTCCCACCACCTTGCTGGGATGGACAGAAGTGAATGATCACAGTGATTGCTAAGGCATGAGAGTCAGGGCAGTTGCATGGGTCACTCCCACTCCTTGGCTGGCTTGAGCAAGAGCAAAAGGGCATAGGGTTCTCTGGCTCCCCAGCTAGAGCATGTGAGCACAAGTGGTTTCAACACTACCCACCCTCTGATTGGGGATGGTGAACACAGGTGGTCAAGACATCTTTCTGCTCACAGCCTAAAGCTGCCACATGTGCACAGGCCAGGCACTCTCCAGCTGCATTACTGGAGCCCATGGGCATGCATAATAAAGGCATTTTCCTGCTACCTAAATGAAGCCATTAAACATACCACTGCTCTCTACATTCTCCAGCCCGCTTACTAAAGCCAGGAGGTAGGTGAAAAATACAGAGGACACCCCCTTGATCACCTGGCTCTGGTGGTCAAGAGGAGCGGTGCTCTAGGGCTCCACAGGATTGTCATAATTGGAATGTCACAGTTCTTGGCAGACCACTAAGCTCAGGCATGGCATAGACAGCAGACTAAACACAACCCCAATCTTCCTGTAAAAAAAAAAAAAAAAAAAAAAAAAAAGTCTTATTTAGTTAGCCTGGAGCTTCAGCCTGAGAGCAAGCTTTAGGTTCCCACCCATGTAAAGGTGAATGAGGCACTTTTTTTTTTTTTTTAAGGAGGCATTCTTAAGGAATGTGAGCAGGGAGACAACATCCTTGCATTACCCCCCTGGCCTTGATATATCTCAACAAGGCTTCCCAGAGGAGGCTTATTACACTCATCTGGACCCCCTCATTTTGCAAATGTCACCCAAGGGACATCTTTAGATCTTTTGTTCTGAAGGCCAGCAAGGATTATGATTATAGTCCCATAAGACTGTATATATTTGCCTACTTTAAAAAGCTGCTGATTGAGCCATATAGCTTTCATCAGCCTGAAAGTAGGTGCTAAATGACTTTCCTATCCTTGGATTACTGACGAGAGAGAGAGAGAGAGGAGAGAGAGAGAGAGAGAGAGAGAGAAGAAAGAAGAAAGAAAGAAAAGAAAGAAAGAAGAAGAAAGAAGAGAAAGAAAGAAAAGAAGAAAGAAAGAAAAGAAAGAGTAGAGGTAGTGAGGGAGAGAGGGAGGAAGGAAGGAGGAAAAGGAAAAAAAAGAGAGACAATTACAGTCCAATATCCATGATAACATATATGCAAAAATCCTCAACAAATATGAGCAAACTGAATCCAATAATACATTAAAAAGGATCATATATTATGATCAAGTGGGATTTATTAGGGATGTAAGGATGACTGAACAGCCACAAAACAATCAGTGTGATATACTTTAATAAAATGAAGGATAAAAATCATGTGATCATCTCAATAGGTGTGGAATAAGCATTTGACAAATTTAATAACAATTTATGATAAAAATTTAATAAAATGTGTATAGAGGGACTGTATCTTAACATAATAAAAGCCATATATGACAAACCTACAGTTAATGTTATACTTAACAATGAAAAGCTGAAATTGTTTTTTCTAGGCTCAAGAGCAAAATAAGGATGGCACACTCCCTACTTTTATTCAGCATAATACTAGAAGTGCTAGCTAACGCAATTAGGCAAGAAAAAGAAACGAAATTATACAAATTTGAAAGAAAGAAGGAAAAACTGTTACTATTAGCAGATAACATGATATTGTATATAGAAAACCCTGACTCCAATGACAAACTGTAGAACTCATAAATGAATTCACTAAGTTGCAGGATACAAAATAATACACAGAAATTTGTTTTGTTCTATATGCTAATAATGAACTATTAGAAACAGAAATCAGAAAAATAATCTCATATACAATCACACCAAAAAGAATAGAGTGCCTAAGAATAAATTTAATTAAAGAGGTGAAAGACTTGTACACTGAAAACAATAAGATACTGATGAAAGAAATGGAAGTAGAAACAGATAAATGGGAAGATATTCTCTGTTTATTTATTAAATGAATATTGTTAAATGTCCCTACTCCTCAAAAATTATATAGACCTCCAATGCATTCCTTATGAAAATTCTAATGACATTTTTCATGGAACTAGAACAAATAATTCTAGAATTTGTACAGAACCACAAAAGACCTTAAGTAGCCAAAACAATCTTGAGAAAGAAGAACAAAACTGGAGGTATCATGCTCCCTGATTTCAAACTATACTACAAAAGCAACAGCAATTAAGATGGTGTAGTATTGGCATACAAATAGACACATTAATCAACAGAACAGAATAGAGAACTCAGAAATAAACCCATGCATATATGGTCAATTAATTTTTGACAAAGAAGGCAAAAATATGCAATGGAGAAAGGATAGTCCTCTTCAGTAAATGGTGTTGAGAAAACTGGACAGTTACATGCAAAAGAACAAAACTGTACAACTATCTAACATCATATAAAAAAAATTAACTCAAGATGGACTACCTACTTGAATGTAAGACCTGAAACCATAAAATTCCTAATATAGGCAATAGCTTCTTGACATTGGTCTTAGCAATGTTTTTTTTTTTTTTTTTTTTTTGGATCTGAGTCCAAATACAAAGGAAACAAATGCAAAATAAGCAATGAGATCTCATCTTCTGCACAGCAAAGAAAAACATCATCAAAACTAAAAATCAACCTACTGAATGGGAAGATATGGTTGCAAATCATATATCCAATAAGGGATTAATATGCAAAATATAAAAAATAATTCATAGAGGGGGGCCCTGGGTGGCACAATTGGTTTAAGCATCCACTCTTGGTTTCAGCTCAGGACATGATCTCAGGGTTGTGAAATGGAGCCTGCAGTGAGCTCTGCACTCAGCGCAGATTCTGCTTCAGATTCTCTCTTCTCCTCTTCCTCTGCCCGTCCTGCTCCTATTCTCTGTGTTTTCTTTAAAATAAATAAATAAATCTTTAAAAAATAACTCATAGAACTAATTTTTTGAAAGCAAACATCTGATGATAAAGGGACAAAGGATATTTTCCAAAGAAGAAATACATATGCCCAACAGACGCATGGAAAGATATTCAACATCATTCATCATCATATAGATGCAAATCAAAACTGGTATATCACCTTATATCTGTCAGAAAGGCTAGTATCAAAAAGACATGTAGATAGTGTTGGCGAGGATGTGGAAAAAGGAGAACCCGAGTACATTTTTGGTAGGAATGTAAATTGGTGAGATACTATGGAAAATAGTATGAGGTTTTCCTTGAAAAATTAACAGTAGAGCTACCATCTGATCCAGTGATTCCACTACTAGATATCTATCAAAGAAACAAAAACGCTAACTCAAAAAGATATATGTACCCCTATGTTCATTGTGACATTATTTGTAATAGTCAAGATATGGTAACAACCTAAGGTCCATTGATAGATGAATGGATAAATAAGAGTTAGTATATAAATATATATATATATACTTAAATATAAGTATAAATATAAGTATATCAGGAGAGCACTGATATATGTATATGTGTATATATATATACCACTTATATTTATTACACACATACATATATATGTGTATATGAGTTGGTATATATATATATAATGGAAGATTACTCAGCCATAAAAAAGAATGAAATCTTGGCATATGTGACAGCATGGATGGACCTTGAGAGTTTACACTAATTGAAATAAGTCAGACAAAGCAAGACAAAATACCATATGATCTCACTATATGTAGAATCTAAAACACAAAATACACAAATAAAACAAACCTAGAAAATAGATTGGTGGTTGCCAGAGGGGAGAAGGATTGGGTGTGGCAAAATAGGTGAAAGGTATTAAGAACACAAATTTCTAGTTATAAAATAAATCATGGGAATGTGATGTGAAGCACAGGAAATACAGTCACTAATATTGTAATAACTTTGAAAGGTGACAGATGGTAACTAGACTTATTTCAGTGTCCATTTGCAATGTATACAAGTGTCAAATCACTTGAAGTTAATACATAGTATGTCAATTGTACCTCAATAAAAAAAACTAATCAGTTACTGAAAAAATTTAAAAGGAAGTACAAAGTGAGAATTTCAAATCCCGATTCCAAAAGCTGCTACAAAGCTAAGTCATCATGGCAGTGTGGTCCTGGCATAAGGATGGACATATGGAATAAAACTGAGATCCCAAGAATAAACTCTAGCATTTATGGTCAGAGATTTTTAACCAAAGTGTCAAGAAAATTCAGTGGGAGAGAAATAATTTCTTCAACAAATGGTACTGGGGCAACTGCTTCACACTAGACAGAAAAATTAACTCAAAAAGGATCACAAGCCTACGTGTAAGATCTAAAAGTATAGAACTCTTAAAACACAGGAATAAATCTTTGTGATGTTGGATTAAGCAATTACTTCCAAGGTTTGATACAAAAAATACAAGTGATAAAAGAAAAAAAAACACATAAAATGTTTAAATTGATAAGAAATTAAATGCTCTGGCACTTCAAGACACTCCACCAAGAAAGTGAAAAGACAACTCACCGCTTGGGAGAAAAATATCCCCCAAAGAACATATATTCAGAATACATTTTTAAAAACCCCTAAGACTAATAATAAAAAGACAAATAACCCAATTTTTAAATAGATAATAGAGGTTTGAATAGACAAACAAAGAAAGTCCTGATAGATGTGGTAATTGATGCTCATTCATGACCCTCAAAATAATAGTTTTGAAGAAGGATGGGAATACAAATCAATTTTAAAGGGATTCATAGAACATTGGAGATACTATTGCTCTATTTATTTAGTAACACATATAAAATGCTTACAATTGTACTATGAACTGTTTTCAGTATTTTGTGAATTTTATACCATTTAATCTAGCTTCATAAGCATCATTATCATCCCAACTTTTCAAATAAGGAAAA
>NW_023331396.1:0-40544 GCF_011100685.1 Canis lupus familiaris
GCCTCACTCTGACTAGGGACCTCTGGACCCATTCTGGGCCTCAAACAAACTGGTTACTCTGGTTCCCCCTCTGGGACTCACCCTTACCTGGTGACTCTGGTCACCCCATGGGCTTCATTTGGGCCTGGTGAATCTGGTCCTTAGCTTGTCCTCACTTGGATCTGGTGACTGGTCGCCAGCTGGGCCTCACCTGGACTTGGTGAATCCTGTTGCCACCTGCGCCTCACCTGGACCTTGTGACTGTGGTCCCACCAGGACCTCACCTGGATCTGGTGGCTCTGCTTCCCATAGGGGCTCTCCTGGACCTGATTCCTGTGGTCTCCATCAGGCATCACCTGGAACAAAATGACTCTGGTCTATATTTGGGCCTCTCCTGGACTGTTGACTCTGGTCCTTACCTGGGCATCATTGCGACCTGGATACGCTCTTATATACCTGGGCCTCACCTGGACCTGGTGACAGTGGTCCCACCTGGGCCTCACCTGGACGAGGTGACTGGTTCCCAAGGGACCTCACCTTGACCTGCTGACTCAGGTCCTCATATGGGTATCATGGGACCTGGTTTCAGTTCCACATCGGGACCTCACCTGGAGCTAGTGATTCTCCTCCCCTTCTGGGATCACCCTGAGTGGTGACTTTGGTCCCCCTGGATATCACCGGAACCGTGTGACTCTGGTCCCCCTCTGGACCCACCCGGAGCTGGGACACTGGTCCTCAACTGGGCCTCACCTGAACCTGGTGAATCTGGTTCCCATTTGGGCCTCACCCAGTACTGGTGACTTTGTTCCCCACCTGGACCTGATTGCTGTGGACTCTTTCTTGGCCTCACCTGGAACTGGTGACTCTGAACCTATCTACGCGTCACCCAGATCTGGTGACTCTGGTCCTCACGTGGGCATCATTGGTACCTGGTGACTCTGTTCCTCACCTGAGCCTCACCTGGACATGATGACTCTGGATCCCTCCGGGCCTCACCCTGACATGGTGACTCTCGTCCCCATCTGGATGTCACCTAGACCAGGTGAATCTGGTACCCCTCTAGGCCTCAACTAGACCTGGGTATTCTGGTCCTCATCTGGGCCTCACCGAGACCTAGTGAACATGCTCCCCACCTGCTCCTCATCTGGACCAGGTGACTCTGGTTCTACCTGGGCATAATCGGTACATGGTTACTCTATTCACCACTGGGACTGAACTGATCCTGGTAACTCTGGTCCTGACTTTGGCCTCTTCTGACAAGGTGACTCTGGCTCCACCTGGGCCTCACCAGTAACTGGTGACTCTGATCCAAAGCGTGGCCTCACCAGACCTGGTGACTGTGGTTCCCAATGGAACCTCACCTGGACCTCATGTCTCTGGTCCCTCCTGACCCTCACCAGGACCTGGTGTCTCTGGTACCCACCAGGGTAGCATCAGGATATGGTTACACTGTTCACTAACAGTGACCCAGGCGGAACTATTAACTCTGGTCTTCACCTGGGCCACACCTGGACAGGGTGTCACTGGTTCCCACCAGGGTCTCACCTGGACATGGTGTGTCGGATCCCCACCTGGTCCTCACCTGTAACTGGTGATTCTCGTTCCCACATGGACATCATGTGGACCTGGTGGCTGCAGTGTTTCTAGCTTCTCATGTTCCTCGTGACTCTGGTCCCCACCAGGGCCTCAACGGTACCTGGTGAGTGTGGTTGCCACCTGCACAACACCTGGACCTGGTGATTCTGGTCTGCACCTGAGACTACCCTGGATCTGGTGACTGTGGTCCCCCCCTGTCTTCACCAGGATTTGGGGACTCCGGTCCCCATCTGGGCCTCACCTGGCCCTGTTGATCATGATCCTCACTCGGCAAAATTGGGGCCCGGTGACTGTGTTCCACAATGGACCTCACCTGGACCAGGTGACTCTGGTCCCCCTCTGGTCACCACCGTGCCCTAATGACTGTGAACCCCACTTTGGCCTGACTTGGACCTGTTGACCCTGGTTGCCACCTGCGCTTGACTTCGACCTGTTGACTCTGGTTCTTTCAAGGGCCTCCCCTGTGCCTGGTGATCCTGGTCCCCACCTGGGACTCACCTGTACGTGGTGACTCTTGTCACCACCGGGGACTCACCTGGACCTGCTTTCTGTATTCCACACCAGGGCCTCAAGTAGACCTGTTGACCATGGTCCCCAAGCCGGCCTCACATGACCTGTTGCCTCTGATCCCACCGGGGCCTCATGTGTACCTGGTAACTCTGGTCCTCACCTGGGCCTCATCTGGACCTAGTGACTCTTGTCCCCACCTGGGCTTCACCTGGATCTGGTGACTCTGGTCCCCACCTGGACTTCACCTGGATCTGGTGACTCTGGTCCCCACCTGGACCTCTCTTGGACCTGGTGACTCTCTTTCCAACATGGACCTCACATGGATCTGGTGACTCTGGTCCTCAGTTTGGCCTCACCTGGACCTGGCGTCTCTCGTCCCCACTTTGACCTAACTCAGAACTGCTGAAATTGCCCCACCTAGGCCGCACCCATACCTGGTGACTCTTGTCCCCAGGTATGCCTCATTTCGACCTAATGAATCTGGTCCTACGTGAGCCTCACATCACCTGGGACTCAGCTGGATAGAGTGGCTCTGGTTCCCGCAAGGGACTCAAATGATACTGCTGACTGTGGTCTTATTCTATGCCTCACCAGGACCTAGTGATTCTGTTCCCCATCTGGCCTGCATGGCCCTAGTGACTCTGGTCCTCACAGGCATCATTGGGACCTGGATACACTATTCACACCTGGGCCTCACTCTGACTAGGGACCTCTGGTCACATTCTGGGCCTCAAACTAAACTGGTTACTGTGGTTCCCTCTGGGAATCACCCTTAACTGGTGACTCTGGTCACCCCTTTGGCTTCATTTGGGCCTGGTGAATCTGGTCCTTAGCTTGTCCTCACTTGGATCTGGTGACTGGTCGCCACCTGGTCCTCACCTGGACTTGGTGAATCCTGTTGCCACCTGCGCCTCACCTGGACCTTGTGACTCTGGTCCCACCTGGACGTCACCTGGATCTGGTGGCTCTGGTTCCCATATGGGGCTCTCCTGGACCTGGTTCCTGTGGTCTCCATCAGGCTTCAACTGGAACAAAATGACTCTGATCCATATTTGGGCCTCTGCTGGACCTGTTGACTCTGGTCCTTACTTGGGCATCATTGGGACCTGGATACTCATTATATACCTGGGCCTCACCTGGACCTGTTGACTGTGGTCCCACCTGGGCCTCACCTGGACGAAGAAGTGACTGGTTCCCACAGGGACCTCACCTGGACCTGGTGACTCAGGTCCTCATATGGGCATCATGGGACCTGGTTTCTCAGTTCCACATCGGGGCCTCACCTGGACCTAGTGATTCTCGTCCCGCTCTGGCCTCAGCCTGACGTGGACTCTGGTCCCTACCTCGATATACCAGAACCAGTGACTCTGGTCCCCCTCTGGGACTCACCCGGAGCTGGGGACAGTGGTCCTAATCTGGGCCTCATCAGGACCTGGTGAATCTACTCCTCAGTTAGGCCTCGTCTGGACCTTGTGACTCTTTTCCCACCTGGCATCAATGGGACATGGTTACTCTGTTCCCCACCTGGGCCTCACCTGGACATGATAACTTTGCTCCGCACTTTGTTCTCAACTGGTCCTGATGACTCTGTTCCCCCCATTAGGCCTCAATCTGGACCTGGTGACTGTGGTCCCCACCTGGGTCTCACCTGGACCTGTTGATCTCGTTCCCACTGTAATACACCTGGACCTGGTTACTGGTTTTCTTGTAGACTCACATTTACCTGGTGACTCCGGTCCCCACTAGAGCCTCACCTGGATCTGGTGACTCTGGTCTGCAGGTTGGCCTCACCTGGACCTGGTGAGTGCGGTTGCCACCTGGGCCTAACCCGTACCTGGTGACTCAGGTCCCACGTGGGCCTCTTGGACCTGGTGAATTTGGTCCTTATCTGGTCCTAACCCAGACCCGGGGACTCTGGTCACCACCTGGTTCTCACCTGGACCTGGTGAATCTGGTCCCATGGGCCTCACCCAGTCCTTGTGACTTTGTTCCCCACCTGGACCTGATTGCTGTGGACACTTTCTTGGACTCACCTGGAACTGGTGACTCTGAACCTATCTGCGCGTCACCCAGATCTGGTGACTCTGGTCCTCACCTGTGCATCATTGGTACCTGGTGACTCTGTTCCTCACCTGAGCCTCACCTGGACATGATGCCTCTGGAACCTCTCTGGGCCTTTCGTGACCTGGTGACTCTGGTCCCCATGTGGATGTTACCTGGACAAGGTGATTCTGGTACCCCTCTAGGCATCAAGCAGATCTGGTGACTCTGGTCCTGATCTGGGCTTCACCTGGATCTGGTGACTCTGGTCCACACCTGGACTTCACCTGGATCTGGTGACTCTGGTCCCCACTTGGACCTCACAGCTGGATCTGGTGACTCTGGTCCTCAGTTTGCCTCACTTGGACCTGGTGTCTCTCGTCCCCACTTTGACCTAACTCAGAACTGCTGAATCTTGCCCCAACAAGGCCGCACCCAGACCTGGTGACTCTTGTCCCCAGCTATGCCTCAATTCGACCTGATGAATCTGGTCCTCACGTGGGCCTCACATGGACCTGGGACTCAGCTGGATACAGTGGCTCTGGTTCCCACAATGGGCTCACCTGATACTGGTGACTTTGGTCTTATTCTATGTCTCACCAGGACCTAGTGATTCTGTTCCCATCTGGGCCTGCATGGCCCTAGTGACTCTGGCTCACCCAGGCATCATTGGACCTGGATACTCTATTCCACCTCGGCCTCATTTTGACAGGACCTCTGGTCCCATTCTGGGCCTCAAACTAAATGGTTACTCTGGTTCCCCCTCTGGGCCTCACCCTTAGGTGGTGACTCTGGTCACCCATTGGTCTTCACATGGACCTGGTGAATCTGGTCCTTCGCTGGTCCGCACCTGGATGTGGTGACTGGTCGCCACCTGGGCCTCACCTGGACATGGTGAATCCTGTTGCCACCTGCCTCACCTGGACCTTGTGACTGTGGTCCCACCTGGACCTCACCTGGATCGGGTGGCTCTGGTTCCCATATGGGGCTCTCCTGGACCTGGTTCCTGTGGTCTCCATCTGGCCTCACCTGGAACACAATGACTCTGATCCATATTTGGGCCTCTCCTGGACCTGTTGACTCTGGTCCTTACCTGGGCATCATTGGGACCTGGATACTCTATATACCTGGGACTCACCTGGACTGGTGACTATGGTCCCACCTGGGCCTCACCTGACAAGGTGACTGGTTCCCACAGGGACCTCACCTGGAACTGGTGACTCACGTCCTCATTTGGGCATTATGGACCTTTTCTCAGTTCCACAACGGGGCCTCACCTGAAACTAGTGATTCTCGTCCCCCTCTGGGCCTCACCCTGACGTGGTGACTTGTCCCCACCTGGATATCACCAGAACCGGGTGACTCTGGTCCCCCTCTGGGACTCACTCAGAGCTTGGGACACTGGTACTCAACTGGACGTCACAGGACCTGGTGAATCTATCCTCATTAGGCCTCTTCTGGTACCTTCTGACTCTTTTCCCACTTGGCATCAATGGGATTGGTACTCTGTTCCCCACATGGACATCAACTGGACATGAACTTTGCTCCACACTTTGGCCTCAAATGATCCTGATGACTCTGGCCCCCCACCGAGGCCTCAATCTGGACCTGGTGACTGGTCCCCACGGGGTCTCACCTGGACCTGGTGACTCTCGTTCCCACATGAACCACACCTGGACCTGGTGATGTGGTTCTTGTACACTCACATTTACCTGGTGACTCCAGTCCCCACTAGGGACTCACCTGGATCTGGTGACTCTGGCCTGCAGGTTGGCCTCACCTGGACTGGAGAGTGGGGTTGCCACCTGCGCCTCACCCATACCTGGTGACTCAGTTCCACACGTGGGCCTCTTGGACCTGGTGAATCTCGTCCTTACCTGGTCCTCTCCCAGACCGGGGACTCTGGTCACCACCTCGCCTCACCTGGACCTGGTGAATCTGGTCCCATTGGGCCTCACCCAGTCCTGGTGACTTTGTTCCCCACCTGGACCTGATTGCTGTGGACTCCTTCTTGGCCTCACCTGGAACTGGTGACTCTGATCCTGTCTGCGCGTCACCCAGACCTGGTGACTCTGGTCCTCACCTGTGGACAATTATGACCTGGATACTCTGTTCCACATGTGTGCCTCACGTGGACATGATAACTCTGGATCCCTCTGGGCCTCAGCCTGACATGGTGACTCTGTCCCCATCTGGATGTCACCTAGACCAGGTGAATCTGGTACCCCTCTAGGCCTCTACTTGACTGGTGACTCTGGTCCTCAACTGGGCCTCACTGGGACCTAGTGAACATGCTCCCCATATGCGCCTCATCTGGACCTGGTGACTCTGTTCTACCTGGCATCATGGGACATAGTTACTCTATTCCCCACTGGGACTGACCTGATCCTGGTCACTCTGATCCTGACTTTGGCCTCTTCTGTACCAGGTGACTGTCGCTCCACATGGGCCTCACCTGTAACTGGTGACTCTGATCCTAAGAATGGCCTCACCTGACCTGGTGACTGTGGTTCCCATCGGGACCTCACCTGGACCTCATATCTCTGGTCCCACCTGGGCCTCACCAGGACCTGGCCCAGAGTCATCATGTCCAGGTGAGGCTAACATGGTGACTATGGTCCCCATCAGGATGTCATCTAGAACAGGTGAATCTGGTACCCCTCTTGGCCTCAAGTAGACCTGGTGACTCTGGTCCGCAACTGGGCCTCACAGGGACCTAGTGAATATGCTCCCACTGCGCCGCTTCTGGACCTGGTGACTCTGGTCCCTACCTTGGCATCCGTGGACACGGTTCTTCTTCATGGCCTACAGGTTGTCCTCACCTGGACCTGGTGATTGGGGTGCCTCCTGTGCGATGCTGTGGACACCTTCTGGGGCTCACCTGGAACTGGTGACTCTGATACTAACTGGGCCTCACCCAGATCTGGTGACTCTGGTCCTCACCTGTGGACCATTATGAACTGGATACACTTTTCCACACGTGAGCCTCACCTGGACATGTTGACTCTGGATCCCCTCTGGGCCTCAGCCTGACATGGTGACTCTGGTCCCCATCTGGATTTCACCTAGACCAGGTGAATCTGGTACCCCTCTAGGCCTCAACTTGACCTCGTGACACTGGTCCTCAACTGGGCCTCACCGGAACCTAGTGAATATGCCCCCATCTGCGCCGCATCTTGGCATGATGACTCTGGTTTTACCTGGGCATCCTCGGGAAATGGTTACTGTATTCCCACTGGGACTGACCTGATTCTGGTAACTCTGATCCTGACTTTGGCCTCTTCTGTACCAGGGACTCTGGCTCCACCTGGACCTCACCTGTAACTTGTGACTCTGATCCTAAGCATGGCCTCACCTGACCTGGTGACTGTGGTTCCCATCGGGACCTCACCTGGACCTCATGTCTCTGGTTCCACCTGGGCCTCACCAGGACCTGGTGTCTCTGGTACCCACCTGGGTAGCATCAGGATATGGTTACACTGTTCACTAACAGTGACCCAGCCTGACCTATTAACTCTGGTCTTCACCAGGGCCACACCTGGACATGGTGACACTGGTTCCCACCTGGGTCTCACCTGGACATGGTGAGTCGGATCCCCACCTGGCCCTCACCTGTAACTGGTGATTTGCGTTCCCATATGGACATCATGTGGACCTGGTTGCTGCAGAGTTCTAGTTTCTCATGTACCTCGTGACTCTGTCTCCTCCAGGGCCTCACCGGGACCTGGTGAGTGTGGTTGCCACCTGCACCTCACCTGGACCTGGCGATTCTGGTCTGCACCCGAGACTACCCTGGATCTGGTGACTGTGGTCCCCACCTGGGCTTTACCTGGATTTGGGGACTCCGGTCCCCATCTGGGCCTCAACTGGCCGTGTTGACCATTGTCCTCAACTGGGCAAAATTGGGACCCGGTGACTGTGTTCCACAACTGGACCTCACATGGACCAGGTGACTCTGGTCCCCCTCTGGGTCTCACCGTGCCCTAGTGACTGTGAACCCCACTTTGGCCTGACTTGGTCCTGCTGACCCTGGTTGCAACGTGCTCCTGACCTCGATCCGTTGACTCTGGTTCTTTCAAGGGCCTCCCCTTGACCTGGTGATCCTGGTCCCCACCTGGGCCTCACCTGGACGTGGTGACTCTTGTCACCACCGGGGACTCATCTGGACCTTGTTACTGTGTTCCACACCTGGGCCTCAAGTAGACCTCTTGCCTCTGATCCCCACCGGGGCCTCCGTTGTCTGGTAACTCTGGTCCTCACCTGGCCTCATCTGGACCTATTGACTCTGGTCACCACCTGGGCTTCACCTGGATCTGGTGACTCTAGTCCCCACCTGGACTTCACCTGGATCTGGTGACTCTGGTCCCCACCTGGACCTCTCCTGAACTGGTGACTCTCTTTCCAACATGGACCTCACCTGGATCTGGTGACTCTGGTCCTCACTTTGGCCTCACCTGGACCTGGTGTCTCTCATCCCCACATTGACCTAACTCAAAACTGCTGAATCTTGCCACACCTAGGCCGCACCCCGACCTGGTGACTCTTGTCCCCAGCTATGCCTCAATTCGACCTGATGCATCTGGTCCTCACGTGGGCCTCACATGGACCTGGGACTCAGCTCCATAGAGTGGCTCTGGTTCCCACAAGGGGTTCACCTGATACTGCTGACTGTGGTGTTATTCTATGCCTCACCAAGACCTAGTGATTCTGTTTGCCATCTGGGCCTGCATGGCCCTAGTGACTCTGGTCCTCACCCAGGCATCATTGGGACCTGAATACTCTATTCCACACCTGGGCCTCAATTTGACCAGGGATCTCTGGTCCCATTCTGGGCCTCAAACTAAACTGGTTACTCTGGTTCCCCCTCTGGGCCTCACCCCTACCTGGTGACTCTGGTCACCCCTTGGGCTTCACATGGGCCTGCTGAATCTTGTCCTTAGCTGGTCCGCACCTGTATCTGGTGACTGGTCGCCACCTGGGTCTCACCTGGACTTGTTGAATCCTGTTGCCTCCTGCGCCTCACCTGGACCTTGTGACTGTGGTCGCACCTGGACCTACCTGGATCTGGTGGCTCTGTTTCCCATATGGGGCTCTCCTGGACCTGGTTCCTCTGGTCTCGATCTGGCCTTACCTGGAACACAATGACTCTGATCCATATTTGGGCCTCTCTTTGACCTGTTGACTCTGGTCCTTACCTGGGCATCATTGGGACCTGGATACTCTTATATTCCTGGGCCTCATCTGAACCTGGTGACTGTGGTCCCACCTGGGCCTCACCTGGACGAGGTGACTGGTTCCCACGGACTCCTGGACCTGGTGGCTCAGGTCCTCATATGGGCATCATGGGACCTGGTTTCTCAGTTCCACATCGGGGCCTCACCTGGACCTAGTGATTCTCGTCCCCTCTGGGCCTCACCCTGACGTGGTGACTCTGGTCCCCACCTGGATATAACCAGGACCGCGTGACTCTGGTCCCCCTCTGGGACTCACCCGGAGCTGACGATAATTGTCCTCAGCTGGGCCTCAACAGGACCTGGTGAATCTACTCCTCACTTAGGCCTCGTCTGGATCTTGTGACTCTTTTCCCACCTGGCATCAATGGGACATGGTTACTCTGTTCCCCAACTGGGTCTCACCTGGACATGATAACTTTGCTCCACACTTTGGCCTCAAAAATCCTGATGACTCTGGTCCCCCCACCTAGTCCTCAATCTGGACCTGGTGACTGTGGTCCCCACCTGGGTCTCACCTGGACCTGGTGACTCTCGTTCCCTCATGAACCACACCTGGACCTGGTGACTGTGTAGTGTTCTTGTAGACTCACATTTACCTGGTGACTCTGGTCCCCACTAGGGCCTCAACTGGATCTGGTGACTCTGGCCTGCAGGTTGGCCTCACCTGGACCTGGTGAGTGGGGTTGCCACCTGGGCCTCACCATACCTGGTGAGTCAGGTCCCCACGTGGGCCTCTTGGACCTGGTGAATCTGGTCCTTACCTGGTCCTCTCCCAGACCCGGGGACTCTGGTCACACCTGGGCCTCACCTGGACCTGATGTATCTGGTCCCCATCTGGGACTCACCCATTCTTGGTGAATTTATTCCACACCTGGACCTGATTGCTGTGGACTCTTTCTTGGCCTCACCTGGAACTGGTGACTCTGATCCTATCTGCGCGTCACCCAGACCTGTTGACTCTGGTCCTCACCTGGGCATCATTGGTACCTGGTGACTCTGTTCCACACCTGAACCTCACCTGGACATGATGACTCTGGATCTTCTCTGGGCCTCACCCTGACCTGTTGACTCTGGTCCCCATCTGGATGTCACCTAGACCAGGTGAATCTGGTACCCCTCTAGGCCTCAACTAGATCTGGTGACTCTGGTCCTCAACTGGGCCTCACCGCGACCTAGTGAATATGCTCCCCACCTACGCCTCATCTGGACCTGGTGACTCTGATTCTACCTGGGCATCATCGGGACATGGTTACTCTATTCCCCACTGGGACTGACCTGATCGTGGTGACTCTGGTCCTGACTTTGGCCTCTTCTGTACCAGTTGACTCTGGCTCCACCTGGGACTCACCTGTAACTGGTGACTCTGATCCTAAGAATGGCCTCACCTGACCTGGTGACTGTGGTTCCCATCGGGACCTCACCTGGACCTCATGTCTCTTGTCCCACCTGGGCCTCACCAGGACCTGGTGTCTCTGGTACCCACCTGAGTAGCATCAGGATATGGTTACACTGTTCACTAACAGTGACCCAGCCGGACCTATTAACTCTGGTCTTCACCTGGGCCACACCTGGACATGGTGACACTGGTTCCCACCTCGGTCTCACCTGGACATGGTGAGTCGGATTCCCACCTGGTCCTCACCTGTAACTGGTGATTCTCATTCCCACATGGACATCATGTGGACCTGGTGGCTGCAGTGTTTCTAGCTTCTCATGTACCTCGTGACTGTGGTTCCCACCAGTGCCTCACCGGGACCTGGTGAGTTTGGTTGCCACCTGCACCACACCTGGACCTGGTGATTCTGGTCTGCACCTGAGACTACCCTGCATCTGGTGACTGTGGTCCAACCTGGGCTTCACCTGGATTTCGGGACTCCGGTCCCCATCTGGGCCTCACCTGGCCCTGTTGACCATGGTCCTAAGCTGGGCAAAATTGGGACCTGGTGACTGTGTTCCACAACTGGACCTCACCTGGACCAGGGGACTCTGGTCCCCCTCTGGGTCTCACCGTGCCCTAGTGACTGTGAAGTCCACTTTGGCTTGACTTGGACCTGCTGACCCTGGACGCCACCTGCGCCTGACCTCGAACTCTTGACTCTGGTTCTTTCAAGGGCCTCCCCTGTACCTGTTTATCCTGGTGTCCACCTGGGCTTCACCTGGACCTGGTGACTCTTGTCACCACGGGGAACCTGGACCTGCTTACTGTGTTCCACAACTGGGTCTCAAGTGGACCTGTTGACATGGTCCCCAAGCCGGGCTCACATGGACCTGTTGCCTCTGATCCCCACCGGATCCTAACGTGTACCTGGTAACTCTGGTCCTCACCTGGGCCTCATCTGTACCTAGTGACTCTGGTCCCCACCTGGGCTTCACCTCGATCTGGTGACTCTGGTCTCCACCTGGACTTCACCCGGATCTAGTGACTCTGGTCCCCACCTGGACCTCTCCTGGACCTGGTGACTCTCTTTCCAACATGGACCTCACCTGGATCTGGTGACTCTGGTCCTCAGTTTGGCCTCACCTGGACCTAGTGTCTCTCGTCCCCACTTTGACCTAACTCAGAACTGCTGAATCTTGCCCCACCGAGGCCGCACACAGTCCTGGTGACTCTTGTCCCAGCTAAGCCTCAATTCGACCTGATGAATCTCGTCCTCACGTGGGCTTCACATGGACCTTGGAATCAGCTGGATAGAGTAGCTCTGGTTCCCACAAGGGGCTCACCTGATACTGGTGACTGTGGTCTTATTGTATGCCTCAACAGGACCTAGTGATTCTGTTCCCCATCTGGGCCTGCATGGCCCTAGTGACGCTGGTCCTCACCCAGGCATCAATCGGACCTGGATACTCTATTCCACACCTGGGCCTCACTTTGACCATGGACCTCTGGTCCCATTCTGGGCCTCAAACTAAACTGGTTACTCTGGTTCCCCTTCTGGGCCTCACCCTTACCTGGTATATCTGGTCACCCTTGGGCTTCACTTGGGCCTAGTGAATCTGGTCCTTAGCTGGTCCGCACATGGATCTGGTGACTGGTCGAATCTTGTTGTTACCTGGTCCTCTCCCAGACCCGGGAACTCTGGTCACCACCTGGGCCTCACCTGGACCTGGTGAATCTGGTCCCCATCTGGGCCTCACGCAGTCCTGGTGACTTTGTTCCCCACTTGGGCCTGATTGATGTGGACTCTTTCTTGGCCTCACCTGGAACTGGTGACTCTGATCATATCTGCGCGTCATCCAGACCTTGTGACTCTGGTCCTCACCTGGGCATCATTGGTACCTGGTGACTCTGTTCTACACCTGAGCCTCACCTGGACATGATGAGGAACCTCTCTGGGCCTCACCCTTCCCTGGTGACTGTGGTCTCCATCAGGATGTCACCTGGACCAGGGGATTCTCGTATCCCTCTAGGCCTCAACCAGATCTGGTGACTTGGTCCTCAACTGAGCCTCACCTGGACCTAGTGAATATGCTCCATGTGGGCCTCATTTGGACCTGGTGACTCTGGTCCCTACCTGGGCATCATAGGGATATGGTTCCACTGCATGGCCTGCAGGTTGGACTCACCTGGACCTGGTAACTCTGGTCCCTACCTGGGCATCATCGGGACATGGTTCCACTGCATGGCCTGCAGGTTGGCCTCACCTGGACCTGGTAACTCTGGTCCCTACCTGGGCATCATCGGGACACGGTTCCTCTCCATCACCTGCAGGTTGGCCTCACCTGAACCTAGTGAGTGGGGTTGCCAATTGAGCCTCACCCATACATAGTGACACAGGTCCCCAAGTGGGCCTCAATTGGACCTGGTGAATCTGGTCCTTACCTGGTCCTTCCCCGGAACTGGTAACTCTGGTCACCACCTGGGAATCACCTGGGCCTGGTGAATCTGGTCCCCATCTGGGCCTCATCCAGTCCTGGTGACTTTGTTCCCCACATGGACCTGATTGCTGTGGACGCCTTCTTGGCCTCACCTGGAACTGGTGACTCTGATCCTATCTGCGCGTCACCCAGACCTGGTGAATCTGGTCCTCAACTGGGCATCATTGGTACCTGGTGCCTCTGTTCCACACCTGAGCCTCACCTGGACATGATGACTCTGGAACCTCTCTGGTCCTCACCCTGACCTGGTGACTCTGGTCCCCATCTCGATGTCACCTGAACCAGGTGATTCTGGTACCCTTATAGGGCTCAACCAGATCTGGTGACTCTGGTCCTCAACTGGGCCTCACCTAGACCTAGTGAATATGCTCCATCTGGGCCTCATTTGGACATGGTGATTCTGATCCCTACCTCGGCATTACCGGGACATGGTTCCACTGCATGGCCTGCAGGTGTGCCTTACCTGGACCTGATAACTCTAGACCCCACCTGGGCATCATCAGGACATGGTTCCTCGGCATGGCCTGGCAGGTTGGCCTCACTTGGACCTCGTGAGTGTGGGTTGTCTAGCTGAGACTCACCCATGCCTGGTGACACAGGTCCCAACGTGGGCCTCACGTTGGACGTGGTGAATCTGGTCCTTTCCCTTGTCCTCACCGGAACTGGTAACTCTGCTCACACCTGGGAATCACCTGGACATTGTGATTCTGGTCCCCATGGGCCCTCATACTCATTTTCCAGGGACTTTGTTCCCACTGGACCTGACTTGCTGTGTACTCCTTATCGCCCTCACCTGGAACTAGTGACTCTGATCCTAACTGGCCTCACCAGATCTGGTGACTCTGGTCCTCTCCTGTGGACCATTATGATCTGGATACTCTGTTCTACACGTGAGCCATCACCTGGACATGATGACTCTGGATCCCCTCTGGGCCTCAGCCTGACATGGTGACTCTGTCCCCATCTGGATGTCACCTAGACCAGGTGAATATGGTACCCCTCCAAGCCTCTACTAGACCTGGTGACTCTGGTCCTCAACTTGCCTAACCGGGACCTAGTGAATATGCTCCCCACCTGCACCTCATCTGGACATGGTAACTCTGGTTCTACCTGGGCATCAACGGGACATGGTTACTCTATTCCACACTGGGACTGACCTGATCCTGGTAACTCTGGTCCTGACTTTGGCCTCTTCTGTGCCAGGTGACTCTGGCTCCACCTGGGCCTCACCTGTAACTGGTGACTCTGATACTAAGCATGGCCTCACCTGACCTGGTGACTGTGGTTCCCATCCGGAACTCACCTGGACCTCGTGTCTCTGGTCCCACCTGGGCCACAACAGGAGCTGGTGTCTCTGGTACCCACATGGGTAGCATCAGGATATGTTTACACTGTTCACTAATAGTGACACAGCCAGACCTATTAACTCTGGTCTTCACCTTGTCCACACCTGGACATGGTGACACTGGTTCCCCCCTGGGTCTCACCTGACATGGTGAGTCGGATCCCCACCTGGTCCTCACCTGTACCTGGTGATTCTCATTCCAGCATGGACATCATGTTCACCTGGTGGCTGCAGTGTTTCTAGCTTCTCATGTACCTCGTGACTCTGGTCCCCACCAGGGCCTGACCTGGACCTGGTGAGTGTGGTTGCCACCTGCACCTCACCTGGACCTGGTGATTCTGGTCTGCACCTGAGACTACCCTGGATCTGGTGACTGTGGTTCCCTCCTGGGCTTCACCTGGATTTGGGGACTCCAGTCCCCATCTGGGCCTCACCTGGCACTGTTGACCAAGGTCATCAACTGGGCAAAATTGGGACACGGTGACTGTGTTCCACAACTGGACCTCACCTGGACCAGGTTACACTGGTCCCCCTCTGGGTCTCACCGTGCCCTATTGACTCTGAACCCCACTTTGGCTTGGCTTCGACCTGATGACCCTGGTTGCCACCTGCGCCTGACCATCGAACTGTTGACTCTGGTTCTTTCAAGGGCCTCCCCTGTACCTGGTGATCCTGGTGCCCACATGGGCCTCATCTGGACCGTGGTGACTCTTGTCACCACCGGGGGACTCACCTGGACCTGCTTACTGTGTTCCACACTTGGGCCTCAAGTACACTTCTTGACCATGGTCCCCAAGACCGCCTAACATGGATCTGTTGCCTCTGATCCCCACCGGGGCTTCACGTGTACCTGGTAACTCTGGTCCTCACCTGGGCCTCATCTGCAACTAGAGACTCTGGTCCCCACCTGGACTTCACCTGGATCTGGTGACTCTGGTCCCCACCTGAAATTTACATGGATCTGGTGACTCTGGTCCCCACCTGGACCTCTCCTGCACCTGGTGACTCTCTTTCCAACATGGAACTCATGTGGATCTGGGGACTCTGGTCCTCAGTTTGGCCTCACATGGACCTGGTGTCTCTCGTCCCCACTTTGACCTAACTCAGAACTGCTGAATCTTGCCCCACCTAGGCCGCACCCACACCTGGTGACTCTTGTCCCCCAGCTATGCCTCAATTCGACCTGATGAATCTGGTCCTCACGTGGGCCTCATATGGACCTGGGACTCAGCTGGATAGAGTGGCTCTGGTTCCCACAAGGGGCTCACCTGTTACTGCTGACTGTGGTCTTATTATATGCTTCACCAGAACCTAGTGATTCTGTTCCCCATCTGGGCCTGCCTGGCCCTAGTGACTCTGGTCCTGACCCAGGCATCATTGGGACCTGGATACTCTATTCCACACCTGGGCCTCACTTTGACCAGGGACCTCTGGTCCCATTCTGGGCCTCAACTAAACTGGTTACTCTGGTTCCCCCTCTAGGCCTCACCCTTACCTGGTGACTCTGGTCAACCCCTGGGCTGCACTTGGGCCTGGTGAATCTGGTCCTTAGCTGGTCCTCACCTGGATCTGGTGACTGGTCGCCAGCTGGGCCTCACCTGGACTTGGTGAATCCTGTTGCCACCTGCGCCTCACCTGGACCATGTGACTGTGGTCCCACCTAGACCTCACCTGGCACTGGTGGCTCTGGTTCCCATATGGGTCTCTCCTGGACCAGGTTCCTGTGGTCTCCATCTGGCGTCACCTGTAACACAATGACTCTGATACATATTTGGACCTCTCCTGGACCTGTTGACTCTGGTCCTTACCTGGGCATCATTGGGTCCTGGATACTCTCTTATATACCTAGGCCTCTCTTGGATCTGGTGACTGTGGTCCCACCTAGGCCTCACCTGGACGAGGTGACTGGCTTCCAAGGGAACTCACCTGGACCTGGTGACTCAGGTCCTCATATGGGCATCATGGGACCTGGGTTCTCAGTTCCACATCGGGGCCTCACCTGGACCTAGTGATTCTCGTCCCCCTCTGGGCCTCACCCTGACGTGGTGACTCTGGTTCCCACCTGGATATCACCAGAAACGGGTGACTCTGTTCCACATCTGGGACTCTCCCGGAGCTGGGGACACTGGTCCTCAACTGGGCCTCAACAGGACCTGGTGTATCTACTCCTTACTTAGGCCTCGTCTGGACATTGTGACTCTTTTCCCACCTGTCATCAATGGGACATGGTTACTCTGTTCCCCACCTGGGCCTCGCTTGGACATGATAACTTTGCTCCACACTTTGGCCTCAACTCGTCCTGATGACTCTGGTCCCCCCACCTAGGCCTCAATCTGGACCTGGTGACTGTAGTCCCCACCAGGGCCTTACCTGTACCTGGTGACACTCG
This sequence comes from Canis lupus familiaris, assembly GCF_011100685.1. Taxonomy (NCBI): domain Eukaryota; kingdom Metazoa; phylum Chordata; class Mammalia; order Carnivora; family Canidae; genus Canis; species Canis lupus. Next base: position 16,970 of record NW_023331396.1, read on the forward strand.
TTCCCACATGAAACACACCTGGACCAGGTGACTGTGGTGTTCTTGTAGACTCACATTTACCTGGTGACTCCGGTCCCACTAGGGCCTCACCTGGTTCTGGTGACTCTGGCTTGCAGGTTGGCCTCACCTGGACCTGGTGAGTGGGGTTGCTACCTGGGCCTCACCCATACCTGGTGTTACTTACCCACCTGGGCCTCTTGGACCTGGTGAATCTGATCCTTACCTGGTCCTCTCCAAGACCCGGGGACTCTGGTCCCCAACTGGGCCTCACCTGGACCTGGTGAATCCGGTCATCATCTGGGACTCACCCAGTCTTGGTGACTTTGTTCCCCATCTGGACCTGATTGTTGTGGACTCTTTTTGGCCTCACCTGAAAATGGTGACTCTGATCTTTTCTGCGCGTCCCCCAAACCTGGTGACTCTGTTCCTCACCTGGGCATCATCCGGACATGGTTCCACTGCATAAACTGCAGGTTGGCCTCACCTGGACCTGGTAATTCTGGTCTCTACCTGGGCATCATAGGGATATGGTTCCACTGCATGGCATGCAGGTTAGACTCACCACGACCTCATGACTCTGGGCCCTCCCTGGGCATCATCGGACATGGTTCCCCTGCATGGCCTGCAGGTTGGCCTCATTTGGACCTGGTGACTCTGGTCCCTACCTGGGCATCTTCGGGACATGGTTCCCCTGCATGGCCTGCAGATTGGCCTCACCTGGACCTGGTAACTCTGGTCCCTACCTGGGCATCATCGGGACATGGTTCCTCTGCATGGCCTGCAGGTTGGCCTCACCTGGACCTGGTGAGTGGGGTTGTCACCTGGGCCTCACCCATGCCTGGTGACACAGGTCCCCACGTGGGCCTCACTTGGACCTGGTGAATCTGGTCTTTACCTTGTCCTCACCCGGAACTTGTAACTCTGGTCACCACCTGGGAATCATCTGGACCTGGTGAATCTGGTCCCCATCTGGGCCTCATCCAGTCCTAGTGACTTTGTTCCCCACCTAGACCTGATTGCTGTGGACTCCTTCTTGGCCTCACCTGGTATTGGTGACTCTGAACCTAACTGGGCCTCACCCAGATCTGGTGACTCTGGTCCTCACCTGTGGACCATTATGACCTGGATACTCTGCTCCACACCTGTGCTTACCTGGACATGATGACTCTGGATCCCCTCTGGGCCTCAGCCTGACATGGTGACTCTGGTCCCCATCTGGATGTCACCTGGATCAGGTGATTCTGGTACCCCTCTAGGCCTCAACCAGATCTGGTGACTCTGGTCCTCAACTGGGCCTCACATGGGCCTAGAGAATATGCTCCATCTGGGCCTCATTTGGAATGGTTGCTCTGGTCCCTACCTGGGCATCATCGGGACATGGTTCCACTGCATGGCCTGCAGTTTGGCCTCACCTGGACCTGGTAACTCTGTTCCCTACACGGGCATCTTCCGTACACGATTCCTCTGCATTGCCTGCAGGTTGGACTCACCTTGACCTGGTGAGTGGGTTTGCTACCTGGGCCTCACCCATACCTGGTGACACAGGTCCCCACGTGGGCCTCACATGGACCTGGTGAATCTGGTCCTTACCTGGTCCTCATCCGGAACTGGTAACTCTGGTCATCACCTGGGAATCACCTGGACCTTGTGAATCTGTTCCCTATCTGGGCCTCACCCAGTCCTGGTGACTTTGTTCCCCACCTGGACCTGATTTCTGTGGACACTTTCTTGGCCTCACCTGGAACTGGTGACTCTGTTCCTAACTGGGCCTCACCCTGATCTGGTGACTCTGGTCCTCAACTGTGGATCATTAAGACCTGGATACTCTGTTCCACACCTGAGCCTCACCTGGACTTGATGACTCTGTAACCTCTCTTGGCCTCACCGTGAAATGGTGACTCTGGTCTCCATTTGGATGTCACCTAGACCAGGTGAATCTGGTACCCCTCTAGGACTCAACTAGACCTGGTGACTCTCGTCCTCAATTGGCCTCACAGGGACCTAGTGAATATGCTCCCCACCTGCGCCAATCTGGACCTGGTGACTCTGGTTCTTCCTGGGCATCATCCTGAAATGGTTACTCTATTCCCCACTGGGACTGACCTGATCGTGGTGACTCTGGTCTTGACTTTGGCCTCTTCTGTACCAGGTGACTCTGGCTCCACCTGGGCCTCACCTGTAACTGGTGACTCTGATCCTAAGCATGGCCTCACCTGACATGGTGACTGTGGTTCCCATCGGGACCTCACCTGGACCTCATGTCTCTGGGCCCACCTGGGCCTCACCAGGATATGGTGTCTCTGGTACCCACCTGGGTAGCATCAGGATATGGTTACACTGTTCACTAACAGTGACCCAGCCGGACCGATTAACTCTGGTCTTCACCTGGGTCTCACCTGGGCATGGTGGGTCGGATCCCCACCTGGTCCTCACCTGTAACTGGTGATTCGCGTTCCCACATGGACATCATGTGGACCTGGTGGCTGCAGTGTTTCTAGCTTCTCATGTACCTCGTGGCTCGGGTCCCCACCAGGGCCTCACCGGGACCTGGTGAGTGTGGTTGCCACCTGCACCTCACATGGACCTGGTGATTCTGGTCTGCAACCGAGACCTACCCTGGGATCTGGTGACTGTGGTCCCCACCTGGGCTTCACCTGGATTTGGGGACTCCGGTCCCCATATGGGCACACCAGGCTCTGTTGATCATGATCCTCAACTGGGCAAAATTGGGACACGGTGACTGTGTTCCACAACTGGACCTCACCTGGACCAGGTGACTCTGGTCCCCCTCTGGGTCTCACCGTGCCCTAGTGACTGTGAACCCCACTTTGGCCTCACTTGGACCTGCTGACCTGGTTGCCACCTGCGCCTGACCTCGAGCTGTTGACTCGATTCTTTCAAGGGCCTCCCCTGTACCTGGTGTTCCTGGTCCACCACCTGGGCCTCACCTGGACGTGGTGACTCTTGTCACCACCGGGGACTCACCTGGACCAGCTTACTGTGTTCCACACCTGGGCCTCAAGTAGACCTGTTGACCATGGTCCCCAGGCGGGACTCACATGGACCTGTTGCCTCTGATCCCAACCGGGGCCTCACGTGTACCTGGTAACTCTGGTCCTCACCTGGGCCTCATCTGGACCTAGTGACTCTGGTTCCCACCTGGGCTTCACCTGGAGCTGGTGACTCGGGTCCCCACCTGGACTTCACCTGGATCTGGTGACTCTGGTCCCCTCCTGGACCTCTCCTGGACCTGGTGACTCTCTTTCCAACATAGACCTCACCTGGATTTGGTGACTCTGGTCCTCAGTTTGGCCTCCCCTGGACCTGGTGTCTCTCGTTCCCTCTTTGACCTAACTCAGAACTGCTGAATCTTGCCCCACCTAGGCCGCACCCAGACCTGGTGACTCTTGTCCCCAGCTATGCCTCAATTCGATCTGATGAATCTGGTCCTCACGTGGGCCTCACATGGACCTTGGACTCAGCTGGGTAGAGTGGCTCTGGTTCCCTCAAGGGGCTCACCTGATACTGCTGACTGTGTCTTATTCTATGCCTCACTAGGACCTAGTGATTCTGTTCCCCATCTGGGCCTTCATGGCCCTAGAGACTCTGGTCCTCTCCCAGGCATCATTGGGACCTGGATACTCTATTCACACCTGGGCCTCACTTTGACCAGGGACCTCTGGTCCAATTCTGTGCCTCTAACTAAACTGGTTACTCTGATTCTACCTCTGGGACTCACCGTTACCTGGTTTCTCTGGTCACCCCTTGAGCTTCACATGGGCCTGGTGAATCTGGTCCTTAGCTGATCCGCACCTGGATCTGGTGATTGGTCGCCACCTGGGGCCTCACCTGCACTTGGTGAATCCTGTTGCCACCTGCGCCTCACCTGGACCTTGTGACTGTGGTCCGACCTGGAACTCACCTGGATCTGGTGGCTCTGATTCCCATATGGGTCTCTCCTGGACCTGGTTACTGTGGTCTCCATCTGGCCTCACCTGGAACAAAATGACTCTGATCCATATTTGGGCCTCTCCTGGACCTGTTGACTCTGGTCCTTACCTGGCCATCATTGGGACATGTATACTCTCTTATATACCTGGGCCTCACCTGGACCTGGTGACTGTGGTCCCACCTGGACCTCATCTGGATGAGGACACTGGTGTCCCACAGGGACCTCACCTGGACCTGGTGACTCAGGTCCTCAAATTGGTATCATGGGACCTGGTATCTCAGTGCCACATTGGGGCCTCACCTGGACCTAGTGATCTCGTCCCCCTCTGGGCCTCACCCTGACCTGGTGACTCTGGTCCCCACCTGGATATCACCAGAACCGGGTGACTCTGGTCCCCCTCTGGGACTCACCCGGAGCTGGGGACACAGGTCCTCACCTGGGCTCAACAGGATCTGGTGAATCTACTCCTCACTTAGGCCTCGTCTGGACCCTGTGACTCTTATCCAACCTGGCATCAATGGGACTTGGTTACTCTGTTCTCCACCTGGGCCTCACCTGGACATGATAAGTTTTCTCCGCACTTTGGCCTCAACTGGTCCTGATGACTCTGGTCCCCCCACCTAGACCTCAAGCTGGACCTAGTTCCTGTGTTCCCCACCTGGGTCTCACCTGGATCTGGCAACTCTGGTCCCTACCTGGGCATCATCGGGACATGGCTCCTCTGCATGGCCTGCATGTTGGCCGCATCTTGACCTGGTGAGTGGGGTTCCCACGTGGGCCTTACCCATGCCTGGTGACACAGGTCCCCACGTGGGCCTCACTTGGACCTGGTGAATGTGGTCCTTACCTAGTTCTACCCGGAACTGGTAAATCTGGTCATCACCTGGGTATCACATAGTCCTGGTGACTTTGTTTCCCCACCTGGACCTGATTGCTGTGGACACCTTTTTGGCCTCACCTGGAATTGGTAACTCTGATCCTAACTGGGCCTCTCCCAGATCTGGTGACTCTGGTCCTCACGGGTGGACCATTATGACCTGGATACTCTGTTCCACACCTGAGCCTCACCTGGTAATGAGTGACTCTGGATCCCCTCTGGGCCTCACCCGGACATGGTTACTCTGGTCCCCATCTGGATGTCACCTAGACCAGTGAATCTGGTACCCCTCTGGGCCTCAACCAGATCTGGTGACTCTGGTCCTCATCTGGGCCTCACCTGGACCTAGTGAATACTCTACCCACCTGCGCCTCGCTGGACCTGGTGACTCTGATTCTACCTGGGCATCATTGGGACATGGTTACTGTATTACCCACTGGGACTGGACCTGATCCTGGTAACTCTGGTCCTGACTTTGGCCTCTTCTGTACCAGGTGACTCTGGCTCCAGCTTGGCCTCACCTGTTCCTGGTGACTCTGATCCTAAGCATGGGCTCACCTGACCTGGTGACTGTGGTTCCCATCGGGACCCTCACCTGGACCTCATGTCTCCGGTTACATCTGGGCCTCATCAGGACCTGGTGTCTCTGGTACCCACCTGGGTAGCATCAGGATATGGTTACACTGTTCACTAACACTCATCCAGCCGGACCTAATAACTCTGGTCTTCACCTGGGGCACACGAGGACATGGTGACACTGGTTCCCACCTGGGTCTCACCTGGACATGGTGAGTCGGATCCCCACCTGCTCCTCACCTGTAACTGGTGATTTTCATTCCCACATGGACATCATGTGGACCTGGTGGCTGCAGTGTTTCTAGCTTCTCATGTACCTCGTGTCTCTGGTCCCCACCGGGGCCTCTCCGGACCGGGTGAGTGTGGTTGCCTCCTGCACCTCACATGGACTTGTGGTTCTGCTCTGCACCTGAGACTACCCTGGATCTGGCGTCTGTGGTCCCCACGTGGGCTTAAACCTGGATTTGGGGACTCCGTTCCCCATCTGGGCCTCACCTGGCCCTGTTGACCATGGTCCTCTACTGTGCAAAATTGGGAACCGGTGGCTGTGTTCCACAACTGGACCTCACCTGGACCAGGTGACTCTGGTCCCACTCTGGGTTTCACCGTGCCCTAGTGACTGTGAACCCCACTTTGGCCCCACTTGGACCTGCTGACCCTGGTTTGCCACCTTCGCCTGACCTCGAACTGTTGACTCTGGTTCTTTCAAGGGCCTTCCCCTGGACCTGGTGATCCTGGTCCGGACCTAGCCCACACATGGACGTGGTGACTCCTGTCACCAATGGGGACTCACCAGGACCTGCTTACTGTGTTCCACACCTGGGCCTCAAGTAGACCTGTTGACCATGGTCCCCAAGCCGGCCTCACATGGACCTGTTCCTCCGATCCCCACCGGGGCCTCACGTGTACCATGGTAACTCTGGTCCTCACCCTGGGCCTCATCTGGACCTAGTGACTCTGGTCCCCACCTGGGCTTCACCTGGATCTGGTGACTCTGGTCCCCACCTGGATAATCACCAGAGACCGGGTGACTCTGGTCCCCCTCTGGGACTCACCCGGAGCTGGGGACACTGGTCCTCAACTGGGCCTCAACAGGACCTGGTGAATCTGCTCCTCACTTAGGCCTCGTCTGGACCTTGTGACTCTTTTCCCACCTGGCATCAATGGGACATGGTTAGTCTGTTCCCCAGCTTGGCCTCACCTGGATATGATAACTTTGCTCCACATTTTGGCCTCAACTAGTCCTGATGACTCTGGTCCCCCGACCTAGGCGTCAATCTGGACATGATTGCTGTGGGACTCCTTCTTAGCCTCAACTGGAACTGGTGAATCTGATCCAGATTGAGGATCACCAATCTGGGCCTCACCTGGCCCTGTCAACCATGGTCCTCAACTGCAAAATTGGGACCCCGGTGACTGTGTTCCACCCCTGGACCTCACCTGGACCAGGGTGACTCTGGTCCCCCTCTGGGTCTCAACCGTGCCCTAGTGATGGTGAACCCCACTTTGACCTGACTTGCACCTGCTGACCCTGTTTGCCACCTGCGCCTGACCTCGAACTGTTGACTCTGGTTCATTCAAGGGCTTCCCCTGTACCTGGTGATCCTGCTCCCCCCCTGGGACTTCACCTGGACGTGGTGACTCTTGTCACCACCGGGGACTCACCTGGACCTGGTTACTGTGTTCCACACATGGAGCATCAAGTAGTCCTGTTGACCATGGTACCGAAGCCGGCCTCATATGGACCTGTTTCCTCTCTGATTCCCACCGGGGCATCACGTGTACCTGGTAACACTGGTCCTCACTTGGGCCTCATCTGGACCTAGTGACTCTGGTCCCCCACCTTGGCTTCACCTGGATCTGGTGACTCTGGTCCTCAACTGGGCCTCACCTGGACCTATTGAATATGCTCCATCTGGGCCTCATTTGGACCTGGTGACTGTCTTCCCTACCTGGGCATCATCGGGACATGGTTCCACTGCATTGGCCTTTAGGTGGGCCGCACCTGGACCTGGTAACTGTGGTTCTACCTGGGCATCATCGGGACGTGGTTACTCTATTCCCAGTGGGAGTGACCTGATCGTGGTAACTCTGGTCCTGACTTTCGGCTCTTTCTGTGCCATGTGACTCTGGCTCCCCCTGGACCATCACCTAATAGTGGTGACTCTGATCCTAAGCATATCCTCACCTGACCTGGTGACTGTGGTTTCCATCGGTACCTCACCTGGACCTCATGTCTCTGGTCCCAACTGGGACTCACCAGGACCTTGTATCTGGTACACACCTGAGTAGCATCAGGATATGGTTACACTGTTCACTAACAGTGACCCGGCCGGACCTATTACTCTCGTTTCCCTGGTCCACACTTGGACATGGTGACACTGGTTCCCACCAGGGTCTCACCTGGACATGGTGACTCAGATCCCCAAATGGTCCTCACCTGTAACTTGTAATTCTCGTTCCCACATGGACATCATGTGGACCTGGTGGCTGCAGTGTTTCTAGCTTCTCATGTATCTCGTGACTCTGGTCCCCACCAGGGCCTCACCGGGACTTGGTGAGTGTGGTTGCCACCTGCAACTCACCAGGACCTGGTGATTCTGGTGTCCACCTGAGGACTACCCTGGATCTGGTGACTGTGGTCCCCACCTGGGCTTCACCTGAATTTGGGGACTCCGGTCCCCATCTGGGCCTCACCTGGCCCTGTTGACCATGGTCCTCAACTGGGCAAAATTGGGACTCGGTGACTGTGTTCCACAACTGGACCTCACCTGGACAAGGTGACTCTGTCCCCCTCTGGGTCTCACTGTGCCCTAGTGACTGTGAACCCAACTTTGGCCTGACTTGGACCTGCTGACCCTGGTTGCCACCGCGCCTGACCGCGAACTGTTGACTCTGGTTCTCTGAAGGGCCTCCCCTGTACCTGGTGATCCTGGTCCCCACCTGGGCCTCACCTGGACGTGGTGACTCTTGTCACCACCGGGGACTCACCTGGACCTCTTTACTGTGTTCCACACCTGGGCCTCATAGACCTGTTGACCATGGTCCCAAGCCGGCCTCACATGGACCTTTTGCCTCTGATCCCCGCCGGGGCCACGTGTACTGGTAACACTGGTCCTCACCTGGGCTCTGGACCTAGTGACTCTGGTCCCCACCTGGGCTTCACTGGATCTGGTGACTCTGGTCCCCACCTGGACTTCACCTGGATCTGGTGACTCTGGTCCCACCTGGACTCTCCTGGACCTGGTGACTCTCTTTCCAACATGGACCTCACCTGGATCTGGTGACTCTGGTCCTCAGTTTGGCCTCACATGGACCTGGTATCTCTCGTCCCCACTTGGTCCTAACTCAGAACTGCTGAATCTTGCCCACCTAGGCCGCACCCAGACCTGGTGACTCTTGTCCCCAGCTATGCCTCAATTCGACCTGATGAATCTGGTCCTCACGTGGGCCTCACATGGACCTGGACTCAGCTGGATAGAGTGGCTCTGGTTCCCACAAGGGGCTCCACTGATACTGGTGACTGTGGTCTTATTCTATGCCTCACCAGACCAAGTGATTCTGTTCCCCATCTGGGCCTGCATGGCCCTAGTGACTCTGGTCCTCACCCAGGCATCATTGGGACCTGGATACTCTATACCACACCTGGGCCTCACTTTGACCAGGGACCTCTGGTCCCATCTGGGCCTCAAACTAAACTGGTTACTCTGGTTCCCCTCGGGCCTCACCCTTACCTGGACTCTGGTCACCCCTTGGGCTTCACTTGGGCCTGGTGAATCTGGTTCTTATCTGGTCCGCACCTGGATCTGGTGACAGGTCACCACGTGGGCCTCACCTGGACTTGGTGAATCCTGTTGCCACCTGCGCCTCACCTGGACCTTGTGACTGTGGTCCCTCCTGGACCTCACCTGGATCTGGTGGCTCTGGTTCCCATATGGGGCTCTCCTGGACCTGGTTCCTGTGGTCTCCATCTGGCCTCACCTGGAAGACAATGACTTCTGATCCATATTTGGGCCTGTCCTGGACCTGTTGACTCTAGTCCTTATCTGGGCATCATTGGGACCTGGATACTCTCTTATGTACCTGGGCCTCACCAGGACCTGGTGACTGTGGTCCCACCCGGGCCTCACCTGGGACGGTGTGACTGGTTCCCACAGGGACATCACCCTCGACCTGGTGACTCAGGTCCTCATATGGGAATCTGGGACCTGGATTCACAGTTCCACATCGGGACCTCTCCTGGACCTAGTGATTCTCGTCCCACTGGGCCTCACCCTGACTTGTGGCACTGGTCCCCACCTGGATATCACCAGAACCGGGTGACACACCCGGAGCTGGGGTCACTGGTCCTCAGCTGAGCCTCAACAGGACCTGGTGAATCTACTCCAAACTTAGGCTTCGTCTGGAACTTGTGGTCCCATTCTGGGCCTCAAACTAAACTGGTTACCCTGGTTCCCCCTCTGGTACTCACCCTTACATGGTGACTCTGGTCACCCCTTGGTTTTCACTTGGGCCTGGTGAATCTGGTCCTTAGCTGGTCCGCACCTGGATGTTGTGTCTGGTCACCCCTGGCCTCACCTGGACTTGGTGAATCCTGTTGCCACCTTGGCCTCACCTGGACCTTGTGACTGTGGTCCTACCTGAACCTTACCTGGATCTGGTGGCTCTAGTTCCCATATGGGGTTCTCCTCGACCTGGTTCCTGGTCTCCATCTGGCCTCACTTGGAAAACAATGACTCTGATCCACATTTGGGCCTCTCCTGGATCTGTTGACTCTGGTCCTTCCCTGGGCATCATTGGGACCTGGATACTCTCTTATATACCTGGGCCTTACCTGGACCTTGTGACTGTGGTCCCACTGGGCCTCACCTGGACGAGGTGACTGGTTCCCACAGGGCCCTCACCTGGACCTGGTGACTCAGGTCCTCATATGGGCATCATGGGACCTGGTTTCTCAGTTCCACATCGGGGCCCTCACCTGGACCTAGTGAACTCGTCCCCATCTGGGCCTCTCCGTGACGTGGTGACTCTGGTCCCCACCTGGATATCACCAGAACCGGGTGACTCTGGTCCCTCTGGGTCTCACCCGGAGCTGGGGACACCGGTCCTAAACAGGGCCTCAACAGGACCTATTGAATCTACTCCTCACTTTGGCCTCGTCTGGACCTTGTGACACTTTTCCCACCTGGCATCATGGGACATGGATATTGTTCCCCACCTGGCCTCACCTGGACATGGTAACTTTCCTCACACTTTGGCCTCAACTGGTGCTGATGACTCTGGTCCCCCGACCTAGGCCTCAATCTGGACCTGGTGACTGTGGTCCCCACCTGGGTCTCACCTGGACCTGGTGACTCTCGTTCCCACATGAACAACACCTGGACCTGGTGACTGTGGTGTTCTTGTAGACTCACTTTACCTGGGGACTCCGGTCCCCATAGGGCCTCAACTGGATCTAGTGACTCTACCAAAATTTGGCCTCACCTGGACCTGGTGAGTGGGTTGCCACCTGGACCTCACCCATACCTGGTGACTCAGGTCCCCTCGTGGGCCTCTTGGACCTGGTGAATCTGGTCCTTACCTGGTTCTCTCCCAAACCTGGGGACTCTGGTCACCACCTGGGCCTCACTGGACCTGGTGTATCAGGCCCCATCTGGGCCTCACCCAGTCCTGGTGACTTTGTTCCCCACCTGGACCTGATTGCTGTGGACTCCTTCTTGGCCTCACCTGGAACTGGAGACTCTGATCCTAACTGGGTCTCACCCAGATCTGGTGACCTGGTCCTCACCTGTGGACCATTATGACCTGGATACTCTGTTCCACACTTGAGCCTCACGGACATGATGACTCTGTATCCCCTAGGGGCCTCACCCTGACATGGTGACTCTGGTCCCCATCTGGATGTCACCTAGACCAGGTGAATCTGTTACGCCTCAAGGGCTCAAATAGACCTGGTGACTCTGGTCCTCAACTGGGCCTCACCGAACCTAGTGAATATGCTCCCCACCTGCGCCTCATCTGGACCTGGTGACGCTGGGTCTACCTGGGCATCATCGGAACATGGTTACTCTGTTCCCCACTGGGACTGACCTGATCCTGGTAACTCTGGTCCTGAATTTGGCCTCATTTGTACCAGGTGACTCTGGCTCCACCTGGGCCTCACATGTAACCTGTGACTCTGATCCTAAGCATGGCCTCACCTGACCTGTTCTCTGTGGTTCCCATCGGGACGTCACGTGGACCTCATGTCTCTGATCGCACCTGGGGCTCAACAGGACCTGGTGTCTCTGGTACCCACCTGGGTAGCATCAGGGCATGGTTACACTGTTCACTATCAGTGACCCAGCCAGACCTATCAACTCTGGTCTTCACCTGGGCCACACCTGGACATGGTTACACTGGTTCCCACCTGGGTCTCATCTGGACATGGTGAGTCGGATCCCCACCTGGTCCTCAACTGAAACTGGTGATTCTCGTTTCCACATGGACATCATGTGGACCTGGTAGCTGCAGTGTTTCTAGCTTCTCATGTACCTCGTGAATCTGGTCCCCACCAGGGCCTCACCGGGACCTGGTGAGTGTGGTTGCCACCTGCACCTCACCTGACCTGGTGATTCTGGTCTTCACCCGAGACTACCCTGATCTGGTGACTGTGGTCCCCACTTCGGCTTCACATGGATTTGGGGACTCCGGTTCACACCTGGGCCTCACCTGGCCTTCTTGACCATGGTCCCCAACGGGGAAAAATAGGGACCCAGTGACTTGCGTTCCACAACTGGACCTCACCTGGACCAGGTGACTCTGGTCCCCCTCTGGGTCTCACCGTGCCCTAGTTTCTGTGAAGCCCACTTTGGCCTGACTTGGACCTGCTGACCCTGGTTGCCACCTGTGCCTGACCTCGAGCTGTTGACTCTGATTCTTTCAAGGGCCTCCCTTGTACCTGGTGTTCCTGGTCCCCACCTGGGCCTCACCTGGACCTGGTGACTCTTGTCACCACCGGGGACTCACCTGGACCTGCTTACTGTGTTCCACACCTGTGTCCCAAGTAGACCTGTTGACCATGGTCCCCAGCGGGACTCACATGGACCTGTTGCCTCTGATCCCCACCGGGGCCTCACGTGTACATGGTAACTCTTCCTCACCTGGGCCTCATCTGGATCTGGTGACTCTGGTCCCTACCTGGACTTCACCTGGATCTGGTGACTCTGGTCCCTACCTGGACTTCACCTGGATCTGGTAACTCTGGTCCCTACCTGGGCTTCATCGGGACATGGTTCCTCTGCATGGCCTGCAGGTTGGCCTCACCTGGACCTGGTGAGTTGTTTTGCCATCTGGGCCTCACCCCTACCTGGTGACACAGGTCCCACGTGGGTCTCACTTGGACCTGGTGAATCTGGTCCTTACCTGGTCCTCACTCAGAACTGGTAACTCTGGTCACAACCTGGGAATCACCTGGACTGGGTGAATGTGGTCCCCATCTGGGCCTCCCCAGTCCTGTGACTTTGTTCCCCACCTGGACCTGATTGCTGTGGACTACTTCTTTGGCCTCACCTGGAACTGGTGACTCTCATCCTATCCTAACAGGGCCTAGCTCAATCTCCTGACCTGGTCCTCCCCTGTGGACCACTATGAACAGGATACTCTGTACCACACCTGAGCCTCTCCTGGACATGATGACTCTGGATCCACTCTGGCCTCACCCTGACGTGGTAACTCTGGTCTCCATTGGATGTCACCTAGACCAGTGAATCTGGTACCCCACTAGGCCTCAGTTAGACCTGGTGACTCTGGTCCTCACATGGGCCTCACCGGGACCTAGTGAATATGCTCCCCAACTGTGCCTCATCTGGACCTGTTGACTCTGGTTCTACCTGGGCATCATCGGGACATGTTACTGTATTCCCCACTGGGACTGACCTGATCCTGGTAACTCTAGTCCTGATTTGCCTCTTCTTTACCAGGTGACTCTGGATCCACCTTGGGTTCACCGGTAACTGGTGACTCTGATCCTAAGCATGGCCTCACCTGACCTGGTGACTGTGGTTCCCATCGGGACCTCACCTGGACCTCATGTCTCTGGTCCCACCTGGGCCTCACCAGGACCTGGGTCTCTGGTACCCACCAGGGTAGCATCAGGATACGGTTACACTGTTCACTAACAGTGACCCAGCCAGACCTATTAACTCTGGTCTTCACTTGGGTCACACCTGACATGGGACACTGGTTCCCCCTGGGTCTCACCAATGCTGAGTCGGATCCACAACTGGTCCTACCCTGTAACTGGTGATTCTCGTTCCCACATGGACATCATGTGGACCTGGTGGCTGCAGTGTTTCTAGCTTCTCATGTACCTCGTGACTCTGGTCCCCACCAGGGCCTCACAGGGACCTGGTGAGTGTGGTTGCCACCTGCACCTCAAGTGACCTGGTCATTCTGGTCTGCACCTAACTACCCTGGATCTGGTGACTCTGGTCCCCACCTGGGCTTCACACCCGCTTTGGGGACTCCGGTCTCCATCTGGGCCTCACCTGGCCCTGTTGACCATGGTCCTCAACTGGGCAAAATTGGACGCGGTGACTGTGTTCCACAACTGGACGTCACCTGGACCAGGTGATTCTGATCAACCTCTGGTCTCACACGTACCCTAGTGACTGTGAACCCCACTTTGGCCTGACTTGGCCCTGCTGACCCTGGTTTGCCACCTGCGCCTGACCTCGAACTGTTGACTCTGGTACTTTCTTTTTTTTTTTCTTTTTTTTTTTTTAAAGATTTTTTATTATTTATTCATGATAGTCACAGAGGAGAGAGAGAGAGAGGCAGAGACCAGGCAAGGGAAAGCAGGCTCCTGCACCGGGAGCCCGACATGGGATTCGATCCCGGTCTCCAGGATCGCGCCCTGGGCCAAAGGCAGGCGCTAAACCGCTGCGCCACACCAGGATCCCGACTCTGGTACTTTCAAGGGCCTACCCTGTATCTTGTGATCCTGGTCCCCACCTGGGCCTCACCTGGACTGGTAACTCATTCATTATACCGCGTACTCACCTGTACCTGCCTTACTGTGTTCCACATCTGGGCCTCAAGTAGACTTGTTGACCATGGTCTCCAAGCCGGCCTCACATGGACCTGTTGCCTCTGATCCCACCGGATCCTCACGTGTACCTGGTAACTCTGGTCCTCACCTGGGCCTCATCTGGACCTAGTGACTCTGTGCCCACCTGGACTTCACCTGCATCTGGTGACTCTGGTCCCCTTCTGGACCTCTCCTGGACCTGGTGACTCTCTTTCCACATGACCTCACCTGGATCTGGTGTCTCTGGTTCCCATATGGGGCTCTCCTGGACCTGGTTCCTGTGGTCTCCATCTGGCTCACCTGGAAGACAATGACTCTGATCCATATTTGGGCCTCTCCTGGACCTGTTGAGTCTGGTCCTTACCTGGGCATCATTGGGACCTGGATACTCTCTTATATACCTCGGCCTCACCAGGACCTGGTGACTGTGGTCCCACCTGGGCCTCACCTGGACGGGGTGACTGGTTCCCTCAGGGACCTCACCTGGACCTGGTGACTCAGGTCCTCATATGGGCATCTTGGGACCTGGTTTCACAGTTCCACATCGGGGCCTCCCTGGACCTAGTGATTCTCGTCCCCTCTGGGCCTCACCCAGACTTGTGAACTGGTCCCCACCTGGATATTACCAGAACCGGGTGACACACCCGGAGCTGGGGACACTGGTCCTCAGCTGGGCCTCAACAGGACCTGGTGAATCTACTCCTCACTTAGGCCTCGTCTGGACCTTGTGACTCTTTTCCCACCTGACATCAATGGGACATGGTTACTGTGTTCCCCATCTGGGCCTCACCTGGTCATGATAACTTTGCTCCACACTTTGGGCTCAACTGGTCCTGATGACTCTGGTCCCCCCACCTAGGCCTCAATCTGGACCTGGTGACTGTGGTCCCCCCTGGGTCTCACCTGGATCTGGTGACTCTCGTTCCCACATGAACCAAACCTGGAACCTGGTGACTGTGGTGTTCTTGTAGACTCACATTTACCTGGTGCCTCGTGTCGCCACTAGGACCTCAACTGGATCTGTTGACTCTGGCCTGCAGGTTCGCCTCACTTGGACCTGGTGAGTGGGGTTGCCGCTGGGCCTCACCGAAACCTGGTGACTCAGGTCCCCACGTGGGCCTCTTGGACCTGTTAATCTGGTGCTTGCCTGGTCCTCTCCCAGACCCGGTACTCTGGTCCCCAACTGGGCCTCACCTGGACCTGGTGATTGTGGTCCCCATCTGGGCCTCACCCAGTCCTGGTGATTTTGTTCCCCACCTGGACCTGATTGCTGTGGACTCCTTCTTGGCCTCACCTGGAACCGGTGTCTCTGATCCTATCTGCGCCTCACCCAGACCTGTTGACTCTGGTCCTCACCTGGGCATCATTGGTACCTGGTACTCTGTTCCACACCTGAGCCTCACCTGGACATGATGACTCTGGAACCTCTCTGGGCTCACCCTGACCTGGTGATTCTGGTCCCCATCTGGATTTCACCTGGACCAGGTGATTCTGGTACCCCTCTAGGCCTCAACGAGTCTGGTGACTCTGGTCCTCAACTGGTCCTCACCTGGACCTAGTGAATATGCTCCATCTGGCCTCATTTGGACCTGGTGACTCTGGTCCCTACCTGGGCATCATCGGGACATGGTTCCACTGCATGGCCTGCAGGTTGGCGTCACCTGGACCTGGTAAATCTGGTCCCTACCTGGGCATCAACGGGACATGGTTTCTCTGCATGGCATGCAGGTTGGCCTCACCTGGACCCGGTAAGTCTATTCCCTACATGGGCATCATTGGGACATGGTTCCTCTGCATGGCCTGCATGTTTGCTTCACCCTGGACCTGGTTAGTGGGGTTTTCACCAGTGCCTCACCCTACCTGGTGACACAGGTCCCCACGTGCTCATCACTTGGACCTGGTGAATCTGACCCTTACCTGGTCCATCACCCCGGAACTGGTAAGTCTGGTCACCACCTGGGAATCACCTGGGCCTGGTGAATCTGGTCCCCATCTGGGCCTCACCCAGTCCTGGTGACTTTGTTCCCCATCTGGGCCTGATTGCTGTGGACTCCTTCTTGGCCTCACCTGGAACTGGTGACCTCTGATCCTAACTGGGCCTCACCCAGAACTGGTGACTCTGGTACTCACCTGTGGTCCATTATGACATGGATACTCTGTTCCAACCTGAGCCTCACCTAGATATGATGACTCTGGATCCCCTCTGGGCCTCAGCCTGACATGGTGACCTGGTCCCCATCTGGATGTCACCTAGACCAGGTGAAACTGGTACACACCTCTTAGGCCTCAACTTGACCTGGTGACTCTGGTCCTCAACTGGGCCTCACCGGGACCTAGTGAACATGCTCTCCACCTGCGCCTCATCTGGACCTGGTTGACTCTGGTCCCTACTGGCATCATCAGGACATGGTTGCTTTGGCATGGCCTGAAAGGTTGCCCTAACCTGGACGGGTGTGGTGGGGTTGCCACCTGGGTCTCATCCATACCTGGTGACTCAGGTCCCAACGTGAGACTCTTGGACCTGGTGAATCTGGTCCTTACCTGTTCCTCTCCCAGATCGGGGGACTCTGGACACCACCTGGGCTCACCTGGCCCTGGTGGATCTGGTCCCGATCTGGGCCTCACCCAGTCCAGGTGACTTTGTTCCCCACCTGTACCTGATTGCTTTGGACTGTTTCTTCTTGGCCTCACCTGGAACTGGTGTCTCTGATCCTATCTGCGCCTCACCCAGACCTGTTGACTCTGGTCCTCACCTGGGCATCATTGGTACCTGGTGACTCTGTTCCACACCTGAGCCTCACCTGCACATGTTGACTCTGTAACCACTCTGGGCCTCACCCTGACCTGAAAGACTCTGGTACCCATCTGGATGTCACCAAGACCAGGTGAATCTGGTACCCCTCTGGGCCTCAACTAGACTTGGTGACACTGGTCCTCAACTGGGCCTCACCGGGACCTAGTGAATATGCTCCCCACCTGCGCCTCATCTGGACCTGGTGACTCTGGTTCTACCTGGGCATCATCGGGTCATGGTTACTCTATTCCCCACTGGGACTGACCTGATCCTGGTAACTCTGGTCCTGACTTTGGCTCTTCTGTACCAGGTGACTCTGGCTCCACCTGGGCCTCACCTGTAACTGTTGAATCTGATCCTAAGCATGGACTCACCTCACCTGATGTCTGTGGTGCCCATGGGACATCACCTGGTCCCTCATGTCTCCTGGTCTCACCTGGGCCTCACCAGGACTTGGTGTCTCTCGTACCCACCTGGGTAGCATCAGGATATGGTTACACTGTTCACTAACAGTGACCCAGCCGGACCTATTAACTCTGGTCTTCACCTGGGCCACACCTGGACATGGTGACACTGGTTCCCACCTGGGTCTCACCTGGACATGGTGAGTCGGATCCCCACAGGGTCCTCACCTCTAACTGGTGATTCTCGTTCCCACATGGACATCATGTGGACCTGGTGGCTGCAGTGTTTCTAGATTCTACATGTACCTCGTGACTCTGGTCCCCACGAGGGCCTCACCGGGACCTGGTGAGTGTGGTTGCCACCTGCACCTCACCTGGAACTGGTGATTCTGGTCTGCACCTGAGACTACCCTGGATCTGGTGACTAATGGTCCCAATCTGGGCTTCACCTGGATTTGGGCACTCCGATTCCACTCCTGGGCCTCACCTGGCCCTGTTGACCAATGGTCCTCAACTGGGCAAAAATTGGGACCCCGGTGACTGTGTTCCACACCTGGACCTCACCTGGACCAGGTTACTCTGGTCCCCCTCTGGGTCTCACCGTGCTCTAGTGACTGTGAACCCCACTTTGGCCTGACTTGGACCTGCTGACCCTGGTTGTCACCTGCGCCTGACCTCGAAATGTTGACTCTGGTTCTTTCAAGGTCCTCCCCTGTTCCTGGTGATCCTGTCCCCACCTGGGCCTTACCTGGACCGGTGACTCTTGTCACCACCGGGGACTCACTTGGACCTGGTTACAGTGTTCCACACTGGGCCTCAAGTAGAACTCTTGACCATGGTCCCCAAGACTGCCTCACATGGACCTGTTGCCTCTGATACCTACCGGCACCTCACGTGTACCTGGTAACTCTGGTCCTCACCTGGGCCTCATCTGGACCTAGTGACTCTGTGCCCACCTGGACTTCACCTGCATCTGGTGACTCTGGTCCCCTTCTGGACCTCTCCTGGACCTGGTGACTCTCTTTCCAACATGGACCTCACCTGGATCTGGTGTCTCTGGTTCCCATATGGGGCTCTCCTGGACCTGGTTCCTGTGGTCTCCATCTGGCCTCACCTGGAAGACAATGACTCTGATCCATATTTGGGCCTCTCCTGGACCTGTTGAGTCTGGTCCTTACCTGGGCATCATTGGGACCTGATACTCTCTTATATACCTCGGCCTCACCAGGACCTGGTGACTGTGGTCCCACCTGGGCCTCACCTGGACGGGGTGACTGGTTCCCTCAGGGACCTCACCTGGACCTGGTGACTCAGGTCCCATATGGGCATCTTGGGACCTGGTTTCACAGTTCCACATCGGGGCCTCACCTGGACCTAGTGATTCTCGTCCCCCTCTGGGCCTCACCCAGACTTGTGATACTGGTCCCCACCTGGATATCACCAGAACCGGGTGACACACCCGGAGCTGGGGACACTGTCCTCAGCTGGGCCTCAACAGGACCTGGTGAATCTACTCCTCACTTAGACCTCGTCTGGACCTTGTGACTCTTTCCCACCTGACATCAATGGGACATGGTTACTGTATTCCCCATCTGGGCCTCACCTGGTCATGATAACTTTGCTCCACACTTTGGGCTCAACTGGTCCTGATGACTCTGGTCCCCCCACCTAGGCCTCAATCTGGACCTGGACTGTGGTCCCCCCTGGTCTCACCTGGATCTGGTGACTCTCGTTCCCACATGAACCAACCTGGAACTGGTGACTGTGGTGTTCTTGTAGACTCACATTTACCTGGTGCCTCGTGTCGCCACTAGACCTCAACTGGATCTGTTGACTCTGGCCTGCAGGTTCGCCTCACTTGGACCTGGTGAGTGGGGTTGCCGCCTGGGCCTCACCGAAACCTGGTGACTCAGGTCCCCACGTGGGCCTCTTGGACCTGTTAATCTGGTGCTTGCCGGTCCTCTCCAGACCCGGGTACTCTGGTCCCCAACTGGGCCTCACCTGGACCTGGTGATTGTGGTCCCATCTGGGCCTCACCCAGTCCTGGTGATTTGTTCCCCACCTGGACCTGATTGCTGTGGACTCCTTCTTGGCCTCACCTGGAACCGGTGTCTCTGATCCTATCTGCGCCTCACCCAGACCTGTTGACTCTGGTCCTCACCTGGGCATCATTGGTACCTGGTGACTCTGTTCCACACCTGAGCCCACCTGGACATGATGACTCTGGAACCTCTCTGGGCTTCACCCTGACCTGGTGATTCTGGTCCCCATGTGGATTTCACCTGGACCAGGTGATTCTGGTACCCCTCTAGGCCTCAACGAGTTCTGGTGACTCTGGTCCTCAACTGGTCCTCACCTGGACCTAGTGAATATGCTCCATCTGGGCCTCATTTGGACCTGGTGACTCTGGTCCCTACCTGGGCATCATCGGGACATGGTTCCACTGCATGGCCTGCAGGTTGGCGTCACCTGGACCTGGTAAATCTGGTCCCTACCTGGGCATCAACGGGACATGGTTTCTCTGCATGGCATGCAGGTTGGCCTCACCTGGACCCGGTAAGTCTATTCCCTACATGGGCATCATTGGGACATGGTTCCTCTGCATGGCCTGCATGTTGGCTTCACCTGGACCTGGTTAGTGGGGTTTTCACCAGTGCCTCACCCATACCTGGGACACAGGTCCCCACGTGCTCATCACTTGGACCTGGTGAATCTGACCCTTACCTGTCATCACCCGGAACTGGTAAGTCTGGTCACCACCTGGGAATCACCTGGGCCTGGTGAATCTGGTCCCCATCTGGGCCTCACCCAGTCCTGGTGACTTTGTTCCCCATCTGGGCCTGATGCTGTGGACTCCTTCTTGGCCTCACCTGGAACTGGTGACTCTGATCCTAACTGGCCTCACCCAGAACTGGTGACTCTGGTACTCACCTGTGGTCCATTATGACATGGATACTCTGTTCCAACCTGAGCCTCACCTAGATATGATGACTCTGGATCCCCTCTGGGCCTCAGCCTGACATGGTGACACTGGTCCCCATCTGGATGTCACCTAGACCAGGTGAAACTGGTACACCTCTAGGCCTCAACTTGACCTGGTGACTCTGGTCCTCAACTGGCCTCACCGGGACCTAGTGAACATGCTCCCCACCTGCGCCTCATCTGGACCTGGTGACTCTGGTCCCTACCTGGGCATCATCAGGACATGGTTGCTTTGCATGGCCTGAAGGTTGCCCTAACCTGGACCTGGTGTGTGGGGTTGCCACCTGGGTCTCACCCATACCTGGTGACTCAGGTCCCAACGTGAGACTCTTGGACCTGGTGAATCTGGTCCTTACCTGTTCCTCTCCCAGATTCGGGGACTCTGGACACCACCTGGGCTCACCTGGACCTGGTGGATCTGGTCCCCATCTGGGCCTCACCCAGTCCAGGTGACTTTGTTCCCCACCTGTACCTGATTGCTTTGGACTGTTTCTTGGCCTCACCTGGAACTGGTGTCTCTGATCCTATCTGCGCCTCACCCAGACCTGTTGACTCTGGTCCTCACCTGGGCATCATTGGTACCTGGTGACTCTGTTCCACACCTGAGCCTCACCTGCACATGTTGCCTCTGGAACCATTCTGGGCCTCACCCCGACCTGAAGCCTCTGGTACCCATCTGGATGTCACCAAGACCAGGTGAATCTGGTACCCCTCTGGGCCTCAACTAGACTTGGTGACACTGGTCCTCAACTGGGCCTCACCGGGACCTAGTGAATATGCTCCCCACCTGCGCCTCATCTGGACCTGGTGACTCTGGTCCCTACCTGGGCATCATCGGGTCATGGTTACTCTATTCCCCACTGGGACTGACCTGATCCTGGTAACTCTGGTCCTGACTTTTGGCTCTTCTGTACCAGGTGACTCTGGCTCCACCTGGGCCTCACCTGTAACTGTTGAATCTGATCCTAAGCATGGACTCACCTCACCTGATGTCTGTGGTGCCCATGGGACATCACCTGGTCCTCATGTCTCTGGTCTCACCTGGGCCTCACCAGGACTTGGTGTCTCTCGTACCCACCTGGGTAGCATCAGGATATGGTTACACTGTTCACTAACAGTGACCCAGCCGGACCTATTAACTCTGGTCTTCACCTGGGCCACACCTGGACATGGTGACACTGGTTCCCACCTGGGTCTCACCTGGACATGGTGAGTCGGATCCCCACAGGGTCCTCACCTCTAACTGGTGATTCTCGTTCCCAAATGGACATCATGTGGACCTGGTGGCTGCAGTGTTTCTAGATTCTCATGTACCTCGTGACTCTGGTCCCCACGAGGGCCTCACCGGGACCTGGTGAGTGTGGTTGCCACCTGCACCTCACCTGGAACTGGTCATTCTGGTCTGCACCTGAGACTACCCTGGATCTGGTGACTATGGTCCCAATCTGGGCTTCACCTGGATTTGGGCACTCCGATTCCCATCTGGGCCTCACCTGGCCCTGTTGACCATGGTCCTCAACTGGGCAAAATTGGGACCCGGTGACTGTGTTCCACAACTGGACCTCACCTGGACCAGGTTACTCTGGTCCCCCTCTGGGTCTCACCGTGCTCTAGTGACTGTGAACCACACTTTGTCCTGACTTGGACCTGCTGACCCTGGTTGTCACCTGGGCCTGACCTCGAAATGTTGACTCTGGTTCTTTCAAGGGCCTCCCCTGTACCTGGTGATCCTGGTCCCCACCTGGGCCTTACCTGGACCTGGTGACTCTTGTCACCACCGGGGACTCACTTGGACCTGGTTACAGTGTTCCACACTGGGCCTCAAGTAGAACTCTTGACCATGGTCCCCAAGCCTGCCTCACATGGACCTGTTGCCTCTGATACCTACCGGCGCCTCACGTGTACCTGGTAACTCTGGTCCTCACCTGGGCCTCATCTGGACCTAGTGACTCTGGTCCCCACCTGGGCTTCACCTGGATCTGGTGACTCTGATCCCCACCTGGACTTCACCTGGATCTGGGGACACTGGTCCCAACCTGGACCTCTCCTGGACCAGCTGACTCTCTTTCCATCATGGACCTCACCTGGATCTGGTGACTCTGGTCCTCAGTTTGGCCTCACCTGGACCTGGTGTCTCTCGTCCCCACTTTGACCTAACTCAGAACTGCTGAATCTTGCCCCACCTAGGCCGCACCCAGACCTGGTGACTCTTGTCCCCAGCTATGCCTCTATTCAACCTGAAGAATCTTGTCCTCAAGTGGGCCTCACATGGACCTGGGACTCAGCTGGATAGAGTGGCTCTGGTTCCCACAAGGGGCTCACCTGATACTGCTGAATGTGGTCTTATTCTATGTCTCACCAGGACCTAGTGATTCTGTTCCCCATCTGGGCCTGCATGGCCCTAGGGACTCTGGTCCTCACCAAGGCATCATTGGGACCTGGATACTCTGTTCCACACCTGGACCTCACTTTGACCAGTGACCTCTGGTCCCATTCTGGGCCTCAAACTAAACTGGTTACTCTGGTTCCACTCTGGGCCTCACCCTTACCTGGTGACTCTGGTCACCCCTTGGGCTTCACTTGGGCCTGGTGAATCTGGTCCTTAGCTGGTCCACACCTGGATCTGGTGACAGGTCGCCACCTGGGCCTCACCTGGGCTTGGTGAATCCTGTTGCCATCTGCGCCTCCCCTGGACCTTGTGAAAGTGGTCCCACCTGGACCTCACCTGGATCTGGTGGCTCTGGTTCCCATATGGGGCTCTACTGGACCTGGTTCCTGTGGTCTCCATCTGGCCTCACCTGGAACAAAATGACTCTGATCCATATTTGGGCCTCTCCTAGACCTGTTTACTCTGTCCTTACCTTGGCATTATTGGGACCTGGATACACACTTATATACCTGTATATACCTGGGCCTCACC